>NC_090245.1:22242605-22244902 GCF_037325665.1 Littorina saxatilis | reverse complement strand
GGGGAAAACCTTTAGAGTGACCCTCTTACACACATGTAACAGTGGCTTTGTGGTTTTGACGTGATTCAGATGGTGAAAACCTTTATAGTGACCCATGTAAGAAATGGCTTTGTGGTTTTGACGTGTTTCAGATGGTGAAAACCTTTATAGTGACCCTCTTGCACACATGTAACAAATAGCTTTGGGGTTTTGACGTGTTTCAGATGGTGAAAACCTTTATAGTGACCCTCTTACACACATGTAACAAATGGCTTTGTGGTTTTGATGTGTTTCAGATGCATGGTGAAAACCTTTAAAGTGACTCGCTTACACCAGTGATCATGTGGTTTTGGATGGTGAAAACATTTAGAGTGACCCACTTATACAAATGTAACAGCAGCTGTGTGTTTTTGACGTGTTTCAGATGGTGACAGCTTGGTGACGGTGATCGTGCTGCCAGCGTGCGTGGCGGTGGTGCTGGTGCTGTGCGTGCTGTGCGTGTTCCTGCGTCGTCACTGGTGCGCCCTGCACCGCACCATGCATCGCGGCAACGGACATGCCGCGCACCTCGCCATGCCCCAGTCGCACAGCTCTGAGGTTCGATCCTAGTGGTTTTTTGCATGTAAAGATAATGGTGTTGTGTTTGTTTGTGCGACAGTGAAGGTGTGGGGGCGGGGGGGGGAGGGGTACCCGTGTGTGTGTGTGTGTGATAAGAACGATTAAAAAAATGACTGGACAGATGATTATTAGACTTGAATGAGACTTGAGTTCGCACTGTGTTGACCACATTTTTTCAATCAAAATCATTTACATTTTTGTTAAACAACCTTTGACCCTACAGTGGGATTACATTTCAGCATGTAAGCTTAAAATTGGTTAATAATTTGTTTATTAAAGTGTTGCCTGACTTGAAATTGTAATAACAGACACAAAAGTGATTTGATTGCATTCTTCTTTTTTTCAACTCCAAAAATATTAAATTAGTTGTGTTTGAATTGAAAATGTCCTTTGAAATTAGAAAATTCCGTTTGTTGCAAATTGGGCTCAGGTGGGTTTTTTTTTGTTTTTTTTACCAAAACAGCGCCATATCCGTCGAAGAGTTTCGGCCAGCACAGAACTTACTAGTCTTGGTGAAAAGGGATTCAGCCAGTTCCGTTTCAACCCTGTAGGCCGACAGATTGAATGTTTTCATATCGTTTTGCGCAACTTGATTTAGTTTTTAATGTGAAAGTGAACCTTGAACGTGTCCTTTCAGAAATGCGCTTTGATCGCAGATCTGTGAAGATGACGTTATACGGCTTTACCTTCCTGCAGCACCCCCCACCCCCCAAAAAAAGAAGAAAAAAAAAGAGGAATTTGTATCCCCTGTTTTTCACTCCAAATGCAACAAGGAAGCGAAGAGTTGAGAGTGCATTGGTGCGTGTGGATGCCACATTACAGTCCAGGATGTTCGACTTGCGTGTTCTGCAAACGATTACAAAAGAACCCTATGAAGAAATGAATGTGTGTATCGCAAAGCTTTCCCTGATGTTTGGTCTGTTTTTCATGCGTGTGTTTGTTTTATGAGATAACCGCGCGAAGAAGAGGGAAAAACACTCCGGACGCAAGATAAGGGTGCATATGCACAGATATGAATGAATAAAGAAACTTCTTCTATGCGCAATGTCGACATGACCTTGAGCCGAGTTATTAGCTGTACGCAGATTATTTTTTAAGGACATTAATAACGCGTTTACTTGCGTGTTTACAGGCTATGTTTTGAAATGCCAAGTCATGCTTCTTTTCAGGGGCAGGTTGAGAGTCGTGCATTGATGGACGGAGGGGGAGGGGGGGGGGGGTCTGGGGTCTACAGTCGGTTTGGGTCAACCCAGCCGTGTTGACAGCGTTGACAGAGTCTGTGCGCGTGTCGTTATCATTCTTTCCCGTCCTTTTCTGCTCAGTGGTGTTTTCCCCCTCCAGTTTCAGTTTGGTTGCTTGGTATTTTTTTGTGCCACTGCAGAGACCGCGAACTAAATTGGTGGTGGTGGTGGTGGTGGTGGTGGTCTTGGGGTGGGGATGGATCACGAAGGGAAGTACTGTGTTCCTCAGATTAAGATGGGGTTGTTTGCGAGGATGTGTGTAGAATCGGTTGAATTGTATCATCATCAAAATATACTATCCTGTTGCAGTTAATTTTACTGCGTTGTCCATTGAACCTTCCTTTCATGGAGATTGATCTAGTGTCAAAGGAGTCAAGTGACTTGCAACAAAACACCAAACTCTTGATCTAGACCTGGCATGCATCACGCACGCACGCACGCACGCACGCACACACACAC
>NC_090245.1:22212605-22237605 GCF_037325665.1 Littorina saxatilis | reverse complement strand
AGAGAGGAAACTCAACAGTAAACACAAACTATATACCTCTTGTTACCTGTTAAAAAATATCTCTACCGAGACAAAAGTTGGAAACAAAATGCCGACTTTCCCATGGACCATACAATGACTAGCTCCAAACGTGGGGAAAATGTATGTCTTTTTATGGCCGAAATCACCCTTGCTGTCGCTGCGACAAGTAAACCTACTTTTAACGAATGGCATACTTCGGTGCGAGAGAACGAGAGAAAGAAAAGGGGGAAATTACGAAGAGAAAATGAAAGAAGCGAGTCTTGTTTTTCTGTCTTTCATTACTTGTCCATCGCTGTCGGCCTTCCCATTGTTGTGTTGTTCAAAACACTGTGTGACAGCGGTTGGAGGTATGGGGTGTTGTTTACGAGAAAATGCCCAACTAGGTGGGACCCAAGGCTTGGTCGGATTGGTTGAAATTGAGATTTGTGGGAGATTTCAACCAATCCGAGCCAATGCTTGGTTTCAACCCACTTGAGCACTCTGTCGTGCACACCACCCCTAGTCAATTTGGAATTTACAGTCAGGGAATTTCTGACACATAATAGTCCCTCTGATGGGATTCTTCTTTCTGTGGTGTGTATGTGTTTTAACAGTTTTCTGTGTAGTATTGGCAATGAATGTCAGACGTACCAGCGTCTGTGTGTAAAAGAGTTGTCTTTTTTTTATTTTTTATTTTATTTTATATTGATGCAGTATGCCGTGTTGACGAATATGCTGGATACCACGCATGTGTGTAGTTTTGAGAGAAAGAATGAGTTTGTGAGTTAAAAAGAAAGCGTGAGCGAGCGAGTGGACGTAAAGAGAGAGAGAGAGCTCAAATCACAATGATTTGCTATTGCTGTGATCTGTCAGAAGAAGAAAAAAAAACAGATGAGAAGTATAACATGCCCTACAAATGTAAACAAGCGACGAAATTTACACAGGTTTGCGTTCATGCTTTGTGTAAGGTAACAATATTTTTGTCAGTGTTATGAAATTACCTGGTATTTTGAAGAGTAAAACATGAAATGTCTGTCTGCTGAATTCCCTCCTACCTAACAAATAGTTTATTCAGAGATGGTCGCGTTGTAGCTTCAAACACAGTTTTGTTAATTTAGTTTTGATGGTTATGGTATCAACAATATTACTGCCCACTGAGCAGTGAATCTATTGGCCCATCTCTCGAAAGTGTTTTATTACAGCTACACAATAGTGCGCAGCTTCGGGTACGAGTTAATATTTTACGAAGACAATGTTAGTATCTTTTCCCCCCCCGGTGTTTTTGTTTTTCAAAGCAAATATTCTAAAAGAGCGATCAAACTTAAAGATCACCTCTTCTCCGAGTAAACTGCTTACTTTGACCATCACAAATCTGTCCAGGGTTTTACATAGGATAAGAGCCTGCTTTCCTCTTGGCCAAATCCCAGCTACCATTACCAATATAAATATAATTATATAGCCTGGTTGCTTTCTGGTCAGAGTGGAAGCTGTTGTCGAATTAATTTCGTAACTGGCACCTATGTCATTTTGTGAAAGTGATTCAGCTCCCCCAGAAAGAAAAAAACCCACCTGTGCACGGACAGTAGCCAGGTTGATGATGCCAACTGCAGTTTCCCATGGGAAGGGTGCTCTTATTTCCCTAGGGAAGGGTGCTCTTTTCATGTGTAAAAGCCTGGACACCGGAAAGAAGGTGCTGTGAACACTCCCGCACAGATTTCACTCCTGTTTTTCTGTTGTTCTTCTCGGGTGGAACTTTCCTCCATGCCAATCAACCAAGACAACCAAGGCAGTAGAATTCCATAGAACCAGCGTAACTTGCCTAAAACGTACAGCATCTTGACGTGGGTAAAAAATAAAAAAAAACCACTACGAAACAAAATGAGAATCAACAGGAGGATGAGCGCCGATTCTGAGGCGAATAATAAGCGATAGACTAGACATAGAATCCGCTCACTTTCCCTTATCGTCCATCTTACGAATACGAATACGAATACGAATACTTTATTATCTCATACAGAGAAATTTCTAAACATTTGTTGAGCTTCTTTTGTGTTAAGAGTTGTGACAAAGATTCAGAGTGTGAAATATGACGTCATTGTGACGCTGTGAGATGTGTGTGTGTGTGTGTGTGTATGTGTGTTGGTGGGCATGTGCTTTTGCGCATGTATGTTTGCGTATGTGTACGTACGTACGCACGTGCGTACGAGACCTTTGACTTTATCGTGGAGAGGAGAAGCTGTGTCTTTGTAAACATTTTAATGTGAAAAAGTCCAGACATAGTATCATGTCTCGACTGACAACTTACTGTGATGATGCTGCCCCCCATTTTTTTCCTCGTGTCATGCATACGGAGGTGTACAATATGTGAAAGACAAAAAATTGAAGTAAAAAGAAAGAGAGGACAGATTCAGCTGAACATTTACTCTTGTAGAAAACAAATTGTCAGCTTTTTTGTGTCTTTTATTTTGTCATGATTTCTGTGCGTGTACATTTTGTTTTCCGTGCAGTTGTTTGCTTGTTTGATTTTTGTTTTTAAAGTATATGTGCGTGTGTGTGATTTTTACAAATCTTTCTCGACGACTGCAGATGAAAAGTCTGTCATGCGTGCGTGCAAGTAGAGACGAGCGGAAAGACCAGTAACTGACACAGTGTTCGGATTCTCAGTGTTAAAACAAAAATGGCATGTGGTGTGTGTGTGCGTGCGTGCGTGCGCGTGTGTGTATGTGTGTGTGTTGAAATGAGAGGGAATACGTCTGGGTCAGCAGACCGTGTGAGCTGTACTAACGTGCAAGGAACTATACATTAATTATGCTGATTTTTACAACAGAGCATGTTAGTGTCGATGGACCCCCCGGGGTTAGGGGGAAGAATTTACCCGATGCTCCACAGCATGTCGTAAGAGGTGACTAACGGATTCTGTTTCTCCTTTTACCCTTGTTAAGTGTTTCTTGTATAGAATATAGTCAATTTTTGTACAGATTTTAGTCAAGCAGTATGTAAGAAATGTTAAGTCCTTTGTACTGGAAACTTGCATTCTCCCAGTAAGGTAATATATTGTACTACGTTGCAAGCCCCTGGAGCAATTTTTTGATTAGTGCTTTTGTGAACAAGAAACAATTGACAAGTGGCTCTATCCCATCTCCCCCCATTCCCCGTCGCGATATAACCTCTAATGGTTGAAAACGACGTTAAACACCAAATAAAGAAAGAAAGAAAGAAAGTGTCGATGGGGAAAATGTGTTGAGGCTTACCTAGAAAATCAAAGTTTTTTTGTCTTCATTGATATTTTGAGCGTTGTTAAAACGTACCTCGGAACAATGAGTAATACGAACTGAGTACGAGTTTTTGTTTTTAAATAGCAACACAAGAGTTATGCATAGGCCACAACATTTTAAACTTAAAGCTGATTTATATAAACATATTTATATAAATGAACTGATGTTTTGTTTTTGTAATTCAATATTGTTCAGTGTCATTGAAAGAAGTTTGAATCCTCTCTGAGTCTTTTTTTATATTTAGTCAAGTTTTGACTAAATATTTTAACATCGAGGGGGAATCGAAACGAGGGTCGTGGTGTATGTGTGTGCGTGCGTGCGTGTAGAGCGATTCAGACCAAACTACTGGACCGATCTTTATGAAATTTGACATGAGAGTTCCTGGGTATGATATCCCCGAACGTTTTTTTCATTTTTTTGATAAATGTCTTTGATGACGTCATATCCGGCTTTTCGTGAAAGTTGAGGCGGCACTGTCACGCCCTCATTTTTCAACCAAATTGGTTGAAATTTTGGTCAAGTAATCTTCGACGAAGCCCGGACTTCGGTATTGCATTTCAGCTTGGTGGCTTAAAAATTAATTAATGACTTTGGTCATTAAAAATCTGAAAATTGTAAACAAAAATAAAAATTTATAAAACGATCCAAATTTACGTTTATCTTATTCTCCATCATTTGCTGATTCCAAAAACATATAAATATGTTATATTCGGATTAAAAACAAGCTCTGAAAATTAAATATATAAAAATTATTATCAAAATTAAATTGTCCAAATCAATTTAAAAACACTTTCATCTTATTCCTTGTCGGTTCCTGATTCCAAAAACATATAGATATGATATGTTTGGATTAAAAACACGCTCAGAAAGTTAAAACAAAGAGAGGTACAGAAAAGCGTGCTATCCTTCTTAGCGCAACTACTACCCCGCTCTTCTTGTCAATTTCACTGCCTTTGCCATGAGCGGTGGACTGACGATGCTACGAGTATACGGTCTTGCTGAAAAATGGCATTGCGTTCAGTTTCATTCTGTGAGTTCGACAGCTACTTGACTAAATATTGTATTTTTGCCTTACGCGACTTGTTTTTAATTGTGAGATCTTGCATTTCTGTTTTAGTGTTTCAAAATTAGGTTAGATCGGCAGTGAACGCTAGTGTAGGTTTACAATGCTTGACATTCAGCTTAAAGCTTCTTCTTTTTTTCCAAGTGTAAAGATTGTTATTTTAGATCACTCTCGAAGGTGAGTTTTCCTGCGGGTATTTTGTAAGTGATCTAAAACGTGAACTTTTTTTTAAAAAGAAGGAAAAGGAGACACGACGAAAGATGAAAATAAAAGAACTCTGAAAGTCAGCAAGTGCAATCTTCTGTCAAAAGGTAAAATCATAGACATGTTGAGAAATATGTGTGCTTATTTTTTTTTTTTTGAGGGGGGGGGGGGGGGTTGCTTTTTTTTTCATTTTTTTTTTTCATGTGTCTGTCGAGACTTAGCTCATAAGTATGAACAAGGTTTCTTTGATGAAAATCCCAAGACTAAAACAAAACTAAAAAACAGCCGAATCAAAATCTTTGCTGATTACCTGGAGAAAAGTCATTCAAACACAGCTGTTGATCCACAAAGAAGAAACGCTGTCATTGTCACCAGAACAATGGAAAGAAGAAGAAAAACATAGCGCATAAGCCAGACACGGGGCTTCCCGACATGCAGAAATCACGATTGTGGTTATCAATGGTGCGAGCTTTATTCTGTATCAAGAGACAATTACTTCCAGGAGAGATGACTCATTTGTGAAGTTTGGTGAAAGTGAAACTAGATAACGACCGAGATGCACGTGTTTGTGTGTGTGTCTGTGTACGAGTCTGTGTGTATGTGTCTGTGTTTGTGTGTTTAAGCTCGAAGCGGAGAAAGGGAAAACTTGTGGTTTGTGTCACGAAAGAGTTGTCTTTCGTGTTTATAGAAAAAAAGGACAAAATATTGTGTTCATATCGGTATCACTGATAAGGTGGTTATAACAACAACCTGTTATTGTGTGTGTCTGACTGGCTTTTGTTTTTTGATAATTATTATTCCGTGTGTGTGTGTGTGTGTGTGTGTGTGTGTCAGAGCGCGAGAGAGAGAGAGAGAGTGCTTCGCCAAATATGGCATGTGGTGTATGCAGACTATTCACTTTTGGTGGATTGTGTGAGTCACTTTTGCTAATCGAGAAGAGATTTGAGGGGTGGGGGAGAGAAAAGTAGTGACCTGTGACTCTGGGGAGTGATAAACCCCCTTGAATAGTAAGTAGGACTTTTGGGAGTGACAAATATGTACAACAAGGGAGCGAGTGGGAGAGCGCGAGAGAGACAGAGATGTACTTTATCAACATGACATTTGTATATTTTATAATATAGTGGATTTATGATTATATGTGCCCCCATGTGAGAGCTGTGACCGTTGTGTTTTCAAAAAAAGAGTGCTTGTATCAGATCTTGTTGCCAAATAGGTATTTTTCATTGTTCTTTTTTGCTACATCGTGCTTTACAAATCATGTTATTCCTTGTCTCTTTTTTGTTTCTGCTTTTCTTTTTGTTTGATGTTTTTTTCCGTTTTCTTTCATTTTGTGGTTCCATGTCCACATGCTGTAAAATTGTTTCAAAAGACATTTAGTCATTTTGTTAGTAAAAAGCAGGACATTTCTTGACCAAGTAAAACAACATCCAGATGTATGCTGCCCAGGACTTCCTCTATATTTAGTGTATCCGATGTAGAACGTTCCCCCCCGCGGGTTAGGGGGAAGAATTTACCCGATGCTCCCCAGCATGTCGTAAGAGGCGACTAAGGGATTCTGTTTTTCCTTTTACCCTTGTTAAGTGTTTCTTGTATAGAATATAGTCAATGTTTGTAAAGATTTTAGTCAAGCAGTATGTAAGAAATGTTAAGTCCTTTGTACTGGAAACTTGCATTCTCCCAGTAAGGTCATATATTGTACTACGTTGCAAGCCCCTGGAGCAATTTTTTGATTAGTGCTTTTGTGAACAAGAAACAATTAACAAGTGGCTCTATCCCATCTCCCCCCTTTCCCCGTCGCGATATAACCTTCGTGGTTGAAAACGACGTTAAACACCAAATAAAGAAATGTAGAACGTTGGTGAACACCGTATTGAAAGATTAGTCGGAAGGGTTTTATTATCTTCTTACTCACAATTGCCTGTACCTTTTCTGGTGACTACAAAAACATAAAATGCTTGTTTTAATGAAGGTGTAGGGTCTTCATTTTCTTTTCTTGGGGCCTACATTGAAACGACGGGAACCTTCAGGAACGCGAGCCGGTTAGACTGTTAAGGTGGGGTGGGGTGGGGTGGGGGTGAATAATGGAGTAGATGACACATTTCTTCCTCCTCTGATCATGTTGACGTTGCGTACCATCCACTCTCTCTCTCTCTCTCTTTTTAAACTTTTTAACTTTTTAATTTTTAATTTTTCAATTTTATCATCGTGTGTCTATGCGTCCCAAGGACAGATTGTAAGAAAAGGCGTAGCCTTAAATCTTAATCCTTGTTAAATAAAGTTCAATTCAATTCTCTCTTCCCCCCCCCCCCCCCCAGATTGTAACAGTATAGGTGGGGGGGGGGGGGGGGGCGAGAATGATGGAAACAAATGAAGAAAGCAACGATACATATATAGAAAGAAAACGGGTCCACCTGTGTGGAGGTGTAAGACCGTATCAATTTTCCTCTTTAATTAATTAGGGGTGGAGGCAGGTGTCAAATAACGCGGGGGTGGGGGGGGGGTGTCTAAATTTGTATGAGATAAAAGGAGTGGGGAGGGTATGTCACTGGAATGCAGCATCTGGTGTTGTCTTTGCTTGATGTTAGAAACACTGGACAGAGTTGTCAAACTTGCACTGGTTTATACTCTTTGCATATTAGACAAAAACTAAAACAAAAAGCCATGCAAAGTCCCGAAGAGAATATAGGAGTGTTAGCGTATACCCAGGCCTGATTTCAAAGGATTTCATAAGGCAAATCAAGATTTATTTTCTGTACTTTTTTTTCTACTTCGCTCTCTCTGTCTTTCTCGCAATGTAAAGCCTCTTTCTGTAGGAATAAAGAACAAAATGGCAGAAAAATGCTTGTGACGTCACGCAGTCATCGTGTTGGTGTATTTCTTGTGTGTGTGCGTGTGTGTGTGTGTGTGTGTGTGTGTGTGTGTTTTACAGACATTTGGCCGAGTTACTGGATTCACTGCTCGAGATTGACCCAGCGCCCTACACTCAAGGTTTACTCACATAACAAACTAAAAAGCTTTTAAAACAAAATGGTATAAGCTTTTCTTAATATGTATTGACATGAACGTAGTGTGTGATACGGTCTACCAATAATGGAAAATCTACACCGCTTACACTTAAAACACCGCTAATAATAATAATAGTAATGAACACCTTAATCTCCCCTTCTCGCTAGAGCTCAAGGCGATGTACAAAAGCAAAACGGACACACTCACACACTCACAAACACACACAACCACACACACACACACAATCACACACACACCTACACTCCAAAAACACACACTCACAAACACACACACACACACACACACACACACACACACACACCTACTACACTCACACCTACACACACGACACCTACACTCACACATGAAGACCAAAGAATAAGAGCTGCCCAGAAGAGAATCGATACGTACGATATGTATTGCTTACACACTAAGTTTTGTTGGATTTAAAAATATTCACCGATATTTCACCCGCGAGCCTAAGTTAACTGGGGCAAAACGAGAAAAATA
Organism: Littorina saxatilis; assembly: GCF_037325665.1. NCBI lineage: Eukaryota > Metazoa > Mollusca > Gastropoda > Littorinimorpha > Littorinidae > Littorina > Littorina saxatilis. The sequence goes on along the minus strand of NC_090245.1, from coordinate 22,229,547 downwards.
CGACGATCATGTGGGAAGAAACAGGGTAATGGACTAATATATTTTAATTACAAGTTGTGTATTGTATTGATACGTATACACACTCACACACGCACACCACAACCACCACCAGGTACCACACTCGTCTCGATTCCCGGTCAAAGTAAAAACATTTAGTAAAAAAACAAAAAAGAGGTAGGCCTATTTTTAGAGCACAGTTTTGTCTATCTAAATAGAAAATGGTTACTGAGTGCAAGAGAGGAATTCAATACATTACGATATTGTTCTGTTCTGACGAAGGATGCCACAAATGGCACCTGGTTTTAAAAGAAATGTGTACGTCGATTACGTGCGAAGGAGCTTTTCCTAGCCAACCCTTTTTAACACCGTCTTAATGATTTATGTTCATTTTTGTGATTGTATTTCGCTTTGGCGAATAATATAAATTAAATGATCATGTTGAGAGATGGATTTTTTCCACAACTGGTTAAAAAATTTGCATTTTTACAAATTTTGTAGCGTGTCGAAGTGACACGTTCGCCTCCAATCACGACTCGCTTGACCCTACTACCCTGTATAACATAGTTTATGAAAAGGTAAAAAAAACAACAAAAGGATTGAATAATATGCACTAATCGTACAGCCAGTAAAATATCCTCCACGAATCTGTTTTTCTTTTTGATTTACCTTATCTGGTTGATATTTTACGACAATTTGAAAATGACGAAAAATCACATGCAACAATGGGCGCGAATGAGTTGCCTTTCTTTTGCCGCGTACTGTACGACTACGTACATGGCTTGATGTGTGATGCAAGTTTTACACGAGTTATTATATTTTTTTATTATTTAAACATCGAGTGTAAACATGGTATCACACACCAAGCCATGTGGTATTCTGCACGTGCATGCCTTCTACCACAAACTTCCAGACAGCTCCGTCGCTTTACATCGACTGACTTCGGTCTTCTTGAACTGTGAAAGTGAAATATCTGGCGTCACTAGTTAAAGAAAGTTCAAAAAGACACCACAACAGGTGTGTTTTTTATATTTAAAAAAACAGTCCCCCCCCCCCCCCCCCTATTTTGTTGTTGGTGTTGTTGTTGCTTTCTCTTTGTGTGGTTGTTTGTTCGGCGTTGTTTGTGAAATTAATTTCAAATGTGCTTTTTGTGCACTAAACGTCCTTGCTGAGTATAGCAAGCAGTAAATAAGAAATAAACAATGTCCAAAATCTGTTCACATCCAGGTGCACGGAGCCCCCAGGGTTTTCAGTCATGACGTCACCCGTGCTCGTCGAAGAGATGTGGTCGACATACACACGACGTGCAGATCCTGGCAAACGTGTGACGTAAAAGATGCAATTGATGACGTTACACGTACACGTTCTGAAAAGAAAAAAAAACACAATTTCTGCAGTCGTTGTTCCTGTCGATGGATTCTTTGCTGTGTTGTTTTCTTGGTCAAAATTCAACCGGGGCTACGGTTGCTTTAAGGTATCATCCTTGTCATATAAGCAAGCATGTCCACAACGATAGGGGAAGGTTGCCTTAAATGACCAATTTTTGTTTCTTGCTGATAACTAGCTTGTTTTCTTGCAAAGAAGTTTCCTTTTGTGTTTGGTAGACCTTCTCTCTCAGGTTGACCTTGGGCCTAATTAGAGTGAATTAGCTTTGAAAGACATTCAGCAAAAATTGAATACAGAACAATTCACAAATGTGAATCGGCGCCTAATATGGACCAATGCAGAGGCCTTCACTAATCTCTGTAAAAAGCCCCCTATACTTCAAAATAACATTATACAAGTTAGTGTGCAAGTCACACTAATTTAGATATGCTTTCGATTTATCTGTTTCGGGTTGGTGAGAACATTATTTTAAGCACAACAGGAAACCAAAGAAACTGATCAAAAACCCAGTGAAAATAAATTAAATTATCAACTTCCACGAAAAGAAGACTATTAATATTGTAATATTGTTTTGAAAGCTCGAGTGCTAGTTATGGGTTATTTTCAGCAAGCTTCTTAATGAATTAATGAAAATAGCCTTTAGCTTATATTTTCTTCGATTTGTTGAAGGTGGTCACACACGTACTTTGAGATTGTGCTGTTATTTTTTGTTTGCAGTAGAAACTCGGGGTCAACACTGCTAACATGTAACAAATACAGACTTAGCTGTCAGCAGTTTTTGTGTGCTAACAGTTTTAGGCGTCAAATTTAGAGTGAAAGCCAAAAGGGCAACAAAAAAAAGAAAAAGCCTAACGGTTTTGAGGTTTGTGTTTCTGCAACAGTTTTGACATGTGCAAGTTATCCAAAGAAGATGAATACAGCGAATGAAATTGTTTTAAGCGCTAGCGCCGTTAGTTTGTCAGAACAGGAAGTGGTCCATATTAGACAGCGGTCCATATTAGGCAGCGGTCCGTTTGCTGAATTAATTTCACACACATCAGTGTCTGACATTGTTTTTCACTAAATAATATATAGGCCTATATCCCATGACCTCCCTTCTTTGTCTCTGTTACTTCAGTATGGGTATATATGTTGTATTTTTATAGCTCAATAAATACATCATGGACTCAAAAAAATATATGATAGTGCAGATTCCGATTTGGGCGAAGAACTACTTTGCTCCCGACCTTTGACCTCGCGCCGAACAATGTGACACATTTGTATGAAGTTCCAAAATCGTATTGCACGGCTCAGAAAACCATATCAGTTGCACGCAAAAATGAATCTCAGAACTGATCTGATGTATGAGATGCAATAAGCAAACGTTTCTTTCATTATGAAAGCAATGCAGGTGGGAAAAAACGAACATTCAACTTACAAGATAACCAGATGCTAGCGAACCAAAACAAAAACACGAGTACCCTCCCCTTGCTTCGTTAGCAGACGACTTTTGAGAATCTGTCAGACCGTCCTTACCTGGCACGGTTGGGCTTCGCTATCATCAGCTGTTTCACGTGTTTTGCGAGCAAGTCTACTCTTTTGCCTGGCTCTGCAGTAAGTCCACATTGGCGATGAAGGTATCTAAGAACTTAACATGTGTGTATTTTTCCGTAATCCAGTCATATTCTTTCAAAATGCAATCAAGCGGCGGTGACAGACTTGGGTCCTGTTTTCATCGCATCAATACCAGTTTAGGTTCATGCAAACACACTCGCAAAACAGTTTATCATGTAGATACATTTCAAATAGGGAGCAAATGGTTAAATCTACATATGTGTTCCCTAAAATTTGCTTCTCTGTCAATAAGACTAATTGTATAATAATGCGTTCGAAAAAAACAACGTGGAATCGATTCTGAATCGAGTCGAGTAAGCCAAATGGGGGCCAAACCGGTTTCCCCGTTCCGCCGACCTGAAACGCAAAAGAATTGTGCGCTTCAACTAAATGGATTTCTATACGACTTCATTACTTTCTTGCAACTTATGAACCTTTACTTAACGCTTTTAAACGGTCTGAAAGTAGTGTTACCGCGTACTTATAGATGCACTCATTCGTTTTATTTTTTCAGCGACGGTCACTTAGTTTAAGGTTGCAAAAAGGCCATGTCTCGCTGAAAACACTGTTTCACACTCCACAGATCGCAAAAGTGCCGCTAGTAGTCTACACTTTGTGTTTGATGGTAGAATGGGATATACAGATTACAACACTCGTGGTTTTTTATATGGCTTGTATTTCAGTCAAGACCCAGCGGGAATATCAATCGAGAGCCACTCGCCAAAGGCTCGTGTCTCCCGATGATATTCATCCGCTGGGTCTTGACTGAAATACAAGCCATATAAAAAACCACTCGTGTTGTAACCTATACATATATTGCGATAAAATTTCCTCCTCTATTTTTGTCTTTGCATGATCGAGCCTTCGTCTCGTCTCGTTTACTCAGTCTAAAACACACACCCATTCACACACTCACACACACACACACACACCACACACACACACACACACAAACACACGCGCGCACGCGCACACACACACACACGCACACACACACACACACACACTCATAAACAACTCGCTAGCCAGTGCAATGTTGTGAATAGTGTATAGTTCAAGCCTCGCAGACGGCAGAGTACGCGAAATGAATGAAGTGAAGGGCGCAGTAGAGTGGTAGAGGGTCGCCGTGACACAGACAGCCCAGAGAGAGGGAGAGGGGGGGGGGGGGGGGGGCGAGTAGAAAAAGCGACTGAGAGAGAGTGAGTGAGAGAGAGAGAGAAGCTGAGAAGACCCAAGAAGGAGAAATGAAAGCGGAGAAGAGAAAAAGGGAGGAGAGGAGGAGACAGAGACTCGGAGAAAGAGAAACAGAAAGAAAGGAAGAAATAGAAAGAAAGAGAGAGGAGGAATGCAGAGAGAGAGAGAGTCAGAGAGAAATAGAGACTGAGAGAAATGAAGGAATAGAAAGAGAGAGAGGAGGAGGGCAGAGAGGAGAGAGAGAGAGAGGGGGGGAGGGAGAAAACGCGAGAGAGAGAAAGCGAGAGAGAGACCGAGAGGAGGAGGAGAGAGGGAATATAAAGCGAGAGAGAGAGAGAGAGGAGGAAGGCAGAGATGATAGACAGAGAGTGAAAGAGAGGGGGGAAGGAATAGAAAGAGAGAGAGAGAGAGGCGAGGGAGAGAGAGAGAGAGGGGGGGTGGGAGTGAGGGAGAGCAAACGAGAGAGAGAGAAAGAACGCGAGAGAGAGAGAGAGAGAGAGAGAGAGAGAGAGAGAGAGAGAGAGAGAGAGAGAGAGAGACTTAGACTTAGACTTAGAACATTTTATTCACATAATACCCAATATTGACGGACTGTGTGATGATATCTTCTGCTATGGTCTGTTGAGACAGTGATATCAAAATCGAGACCGGAGGTCGAGATTTTGATATCACTGTCGAAACAGACCAATAGCAGAAGATATCATCACACAGTCAGTCAATGTTAGATATATTGCTAATTATCTGGACATTTTGTATTTACTGTAAAGAAATTACAAAAGTATTTGTCTCAGGTTTGGCTGTTCCATATCCCTCCCTCTGATTATTATTTCTTTTTGTTCACTCTTTTCTTGTACTTTTCAGTATTTAATAATGTCTTTTCTTTCAAAAAGTCTTTAGTCACTTGCTCAACTAAATTCTGGGATCATTACATTTTCATATATATTTGTTTGTTTTTAAATTTAGGTGTTTTTGTTTTTGAAGTGGGGAAGCAATAATGAGGTCGTCGATATCAAAACTGATATCGACGGAAATGTCGTTGATATCACTTTTACAATGAGCTCAGTTTTGCCCAATTGACCAATGGAAATCCACGTAACATATGAAATAGCAATATAGGGTAGACATTTTAGGCCATAGGCTTAATCTTACAATGTGCCCTTTACATTCACACAAACACATATTCACGCGTGCGCCCGACTAGAATCATAGAAACATCAACATACAGTAATAATAAATGAGAAAAGTAATAGAAAATACATGAATGGAACATCAATAAAGCAATTACAGAATGGAACATTAATTACGCAATCACACTTGCGCACTCACACGCAGACGCACAAGGAGGAACACATATAGTACTAATAATAATATACACACAACTAAGTGCCATTCAACAAGCACACAGTGAGCCTACCAAGACAGGTAGATTTAGCATTATGTAGGCATGCAGCAGTCAATATTTCAGAGTAATAAAATAATTATAATTAACAAAGCTAGCTACAATACCGGCAGCGTAACTTATGAAGACCTCAGAGAAGAGAGAGAGAGAGAGAGAGAGAGAGAGAGAGAGAGAGAGAGAGAGAGAGAGACTGAGAGAGGAGGATAAGAAAGGAATATAAAAAGAGAGAGAGGGAGGGGGGGGGGAGAGAAAGCGAGAGAGAGAGAGAGGGGGAGAGAGAAAGCGAAAGAGAGAGAGAGGGAGAGAGGTGTAAGGCAGAGATGAGAGACAGAGAGTGAAAGCGAGGGAGAAAGGAAGAGAGAGAGAGGGGAGGGGCAGAGAGGAGAGAGAGAGAGGGGGGGTGAGAGAGAGAGAGAAAGCGAGAGAGAGAGGGGGAGAGAAAGATAGGAGGAGGGTAAGGAAGGAATATAAAGAGAGAGAGAGAGAGGGGGGGCAGAGAGGAGAGACTCAGACTCAGACTCAGACTCAGAACTTTATTACAAAAGGATAAAGGTTTTAGGCAAAGCCTATTCTTCCAACCTGTCCTTTATACAACACATAAAGACAGACGCACATTAAAAATATAAATTCAATCATATAAAATACAGAAATACATTGTATGGAATGCAACACAATGTGCATTTAAGGAATTACATAAGGAGAACTCAAAAATTACAACATTACATTGACATAGTTATACCTTTCATTTGGGAATAAAGTTGCTCCGATCAGCTACACATCCGTTAACACTAGTACAAAATGTTTAACATAATAACAATCGAACAAGACATTTCATTCACGAATGATGTGTGAACGTGACTGTCTCTTAAACATTTTCACTGAAGTTGCATTTCTTATCTGTTGGGGGAAGGAGTTCCAGAGAAACGCTCCCGAGAAGGCAAAGCTCGATTTGTAGAGGTCTATGCGAGGTATAGGAGGGATGATTTTTTGGGACCCATATCTTTTTGTGGCATGTTTGAAATGTGATTGCAAATACTTAGGACAGTCGTCATTTGGAATTTTATACATGAACACAGCCTTGTTTAACGTCAACTGATCTTTCAAGGGGAGGAAATTCAAGAGCTTTAGTTTTTCATCCGTGGACCTATTCAAATCATGCAGAATAAGTTTTGCAGCTCGGCGATGCAGGGAATTGAGTCTTTTTAAATGAACATCACTGCAGTTATCCTAAAGTGTCGATGCGAAGTTTATATGAGGCATTATGTGGGCGTAATAGAACATTTTGAGTGCTGCAGAATCTGCGTAATGCCTTAATTTTGATAACAGGTACAAATTTGTTGATACTAGTTTGCAAATATTACTCAAATGAGTTTGCCATTTCAACTCTTGATCAATGGTAACACCCAATAATCTATGTTCCCTAACTTGCTGCACTTGAGTTGAACCAACTGACAGTTGTAATTGTAAAGGACTTAATTGGTGTTTTTGTCTCGTGGTTATCACCATACTCTTTGTTTTAATCGGATGAATGATCATTGCATTAGAAACGCACCACTCAGTGATTTCATCCACACTTTTTTGAAGAGAAGAGTTGACGGATTCCAAAGATTTTTGACTGGTGTGAACAGAAGAGTCATCCGCGAAGAACTCACATCTAACTTTTTCATCGGACACATGAAGGGGTAAATCATTTATATAAATACAGAACAAGATAGGTCCTAATACAGACCCTTGAGGGACACCACTCCTGACAAACTCGTTTGACGAAGTTTTACAGTTAATGGATACATACTGTTTCCGTTTTGAAAGATACGATTCAAAAAAGGCACAGGCGGAGTCGTCTTTTAAATAGCACTTTAATTTTTGTAGTAGAAGTGAGTGATCTACTAGGTCAAAGGCTTTCTTAAAGTCCAAAAACAACGCTCCCGTTATTTCTGCTTTGTTTATTGCTGACAGCCAAGTCTCGCATAAAGAGCTTTAAAGGCGGTGTGGCAGGAATGCCGCTTAGAGCGGAATCCAGACTGAAAAGGATGAAACAGATTCATTTGTTCCATATATGCCAGTAGGTGTTTTTGCATGTGCTTTTCTAAGGGTTTAGATAGAACAGGTAAGAGGGAAATAGGTCTAAAGTTGTTTGGGTCTGTAAGATCCTTATTTTTTGGAAGTGGTAATACCTTTGCACACTTTAAAATAGAAGGGAACACGTTTTGTTGTATGCTTAGGTTATAAACATAAGTTAGGGAATCGACAATGTAAGGTAAAGCAAGTTTTAGCAACTTGACTGGAATCTTGTCTGGACCCATTGACCTCTTATTCGCCATTTGTTCTACCAGTTTTCCTACCTCGTGCACTGAGATTGGAGGAATAGAAAACGTGTCAGTTTGAGTCAACTTTTGTCCACAGAATGTTTTTAATTTTTCAAAAACAATCATCCGTATCAAGGGAATCATTCTGATTGAGACAAGATTTTAGGTTGTCTGCTAGCGAAATGAAGTGTTTGTTGAAATCATTTGGAGATATTTGTGAATGAGAATTGGTTGATCCCTTCCTATAGATTTATCAAGAATTTCATTCACTGCTCGCCAGATTGTAGCTGTATCCTTTTTTTCAGAAATCAGTTTATTAAAATATTCTGCCTTTGCTTGTCTCACTGTGTCCAAAACTTTATTTTTTTGCAGTTTATACTCTGTTTTCATGTTGCGCTCTTTAAAATAATCACGCATCGCCATAGCCTCGATAATGTCTGAGGTTAACCAAGGGGGGAGCTGGGGATGTTTCACTCTATGCTGACGTAGTGGTGCGTGTTTATCAATTATTGAACACAAAATATGGTGCAAAAATATTGCAAGCGCCCTCTGCGTCACTGCAATTGAATACGCTATAAAATGGGGTTTGGTTAAGGTCAAAGAAAAAGGCAGATTCATCAAAATACTTGAAACTTCTGTATTCGATTGTTGTGTGGCCTTTATGACGTGATTTTGGCAATCTAAGAGAGAGAGAGACAGACAGACAGAGAGAGAGACAGACAGAGACAGAGAAAGCGCGCGCAAGAGAGAGAGAGAGAGAGGGAGATAGAGAGAGGAGGAGGGTAAGGGAGGAATATAAAGAGAGAGAGAGAGAGAGAGAGAGAGAGAGAGAGAGAGAGAGAGAGAGGAGGAAGGCAGAGATGAGAGAGACAGAGAGTGAAAGAGAGGGAGGAAGAAATAGGAAGAGAGAGAGGGGAGGGCCAGCATTCAGGCTTGATGGTGAAGGGGGGGGGGGGGGGAGAGAGGGGGGAGACAAGAACTTCGCGGTTATAGCTGGCTGGGGGCGGGACAACCTGGTCCTTTGCATGTTGATGTGCCGCAGTGTCGTAAGCGACGCAACATGGCCGCGGCGGCTGTCTTTTTCTGTAGCACTGGCAGTCTGGAGTGAAAAGGAACGGGAGGGGGGGGGGGGGGGGGGGGAGGGGGAGGAGCTGCTGACACAGACAGAGTGCTGGAACGATTGTATAGTTAATGCCCAGGGATTTATTATGGGGGCCAGGAGGCCCCCATTTATACGGTTAGTTTCGAGGGTGACCATGGGCAGCGCCATTTTGTTGTGAAATACGTCATCAGTTTGTGTACACAGGAAGTTGTGACATCCGTCACCCTTTGGGAGGCGTGAAGGCAACATTGTTCATCAGTAGAAAGTTGTGAAATCCGTCACCCTATGGGAGGGGTGAAGGCAAAATTGTTCAACAAAAACGAAGGTATCATCATAGGTCTAAATGTGCAGGGTCAACCGCAACAAACTCAAATTATTCATACTACACTGCTTCTGAGTGACTTATATACCAACATTTTATTTCTTATTTTCAGCACAGGTATAGGAAAAATCATGAACCAAAATGTTATTTATTTTCTAATTTAACATTTGTGTTACAAATGTGACCATGGTCTTTCAAACATACAGTGACATTAAACATTGTTATGTTAAAAAAAAAAAAAAGCTTTTGTGCACAAATCAGAAAATACATTGTACATTTTACCTACAGGCCAAACAGTGTCTGTGGCAAAGGACCCAGCAAGTTGCACTGATCTATATTTTTAGATCAGTGGCAAGTTGTCAAGAACAGGTGCTTGCATTTGGATGTGTCCACTGATAGTAGGTTTGGTTGTGATCAATCAGAATAATGTGGGTATGATGACATGTAATTCACATATGCTGAAAATAGAGCTTAAACAATGACCACGAGTTGATTACTGGAAAATAAACCACGAGTGGGTATTTGCAGTCGCTTGGTAATTCACGAGTGTGCGGAGCACACGAGTGAACTACCAAGCGGCTGCAAATACCCACGAGTGGTTTATTTTCCAGTAATCAACGAGTTGTCATTGTTTAAGCTATTTATACAAAGAACAACACGGGTCGAACATGCAGTCATGCAGACGACATTTTGTAGGCAATTTCATTTCAGCCTAATCACTCAGACTGAGTGTCAAATGCGCGTCATTCAAATAGTCCCTATTGTTTTACTTTATTCTTAGTCTCCGACTCGTCGGCATTATACTTGTCTCGTCTGAATATCGGACCCTATTGCTACGATTAAAACACAATAGCGTTTATATAGCTATTCTGACATTACATTCTGTGTTAAAATCATGTTTTTGTCAGCAACAATGACCAGAATGGTCCATGTCGTTGACTGATTGCAGACGACGGTTCCCTTTCCGCATGAAGCCACGGAAATAACCGAACATTGAAAAACCCACGGACATGTATTACGGAGAAAACTCGGGATAACCGGATGTTTAGCATTACGTCAATATGCTAGGAATCATATGACGTCATGACGTATCATGCTTGCCTACGTAGATTGTATGCTCGAAAGTCTGACTTCTGTTGTGAATTCGCGAGGTGAAGACAGCGGTAAATCTGTAGATGATAAGAGAACAAGGATTGTCTCAGAAGAAACGACTAAATGTTTCAGACCGGTAACTTCATTTCAACATTGCACTATATAATGGACGTTCTATGTGACAGGAGAGTTTGCTGATTTTGTGTTAAACATTGGAGAGATCGTCTGCTAGAATCAGAGATAGGTCGCTTCAGATTGCAGCTTCTGGAAATTTGCAAGGTTTGTTGCCTGTTAAAGAACTGGATTTTACACGTAATGTATGTCATGTACAGTAAGCAACAACAAAAACACACACAAAGCAAATGGCATCGTCTGTCGACTAGTCACAAAAACAAACCTGGCGAGGTATGCGTGTACTTTATACACGTCAGCCATTGTTGTTACAGTTTTGAGTCAACGTTGTATTCTTCCGCAACAGGGTCCAATCGTCTGGGTTTCAAATGATGTCATGTTCTAAAAATAAATTCTAGTATTGATTATTTTTTAGCCCTCTTTATTCTTACTTCGAATAATCCACGTGTGATTTTGGTGTAATCATTATCAAAGTAGTTCGTTCTAATTTCTCACTTTTCTAAAAATAATCAACTAGATTTAATCCACCCCTCGGTTGCATTACAGGAGTTGTATAATGTAATATTATACATGATATAATATTATTATGGCTGTTGCCATGACCATGAACCCCAAGAAAGGTTTAATGTTATGTAAATCAAAATACCAAAATCAAGCACCTATTAATCTGGTCTACGGCGCGGGAAGATTGAGGCCTTCGTAAACGTTCAACGTTGGCCAATAATGATTTTAACAATGTTGTGTCGTTTTGTATTATGTTTTATTTTGTTGATCAATTGATAAATATGTCTTCCCAACATATCACAAATCAAACAGAAATAAAGTCTTAGAGAACTACAATTACACATTAACATGCTTCCTTTTGAAACTTCGAGGTCTTCATCGGGGATTGACGCCCGACAATTAGACTTTGGGAGGGCGTCAATCCACGATGAAGACCGAGAAGTTTCAAATGGAAGCGTGTTAATGTTATTGTAATTCAATCTGACGACGATCTCTTTCCTGCTTTCATGCGATGGTAAACAGACAGAATTGGTTCTGTTCTGTTCACACACTACTTTCAGTCCACCTACCTGCAAGGGTCAAGTCCCAAGAAATGTGTCTCTGTATTCCTATCGTATCACTCTCCTCCTGTTTTGTTTTCTTTCACATACATTTTCCCTTCTTTTTTGACGAGTTTCTGGACAGCAAACTCAAAACAAATTCTTTTCATCACAAAAGCGATCTTTGGAATTGACTGACGTAGTCCGAAAGAATTCATGCATCAACCTACGTCACGTATCCGACGTCATCACTTCGCATACCTTATGGTCTCGGTATTTCGCTGGTACCATATTTCCTACTTGTAAAATGACCCTTTAGCTAACCGAGACTAGTTGAGGCTGTATCAGTGCGCCTCGCCAGCAGGTTGTTAATGGATTTTTTAGCGAGTGACTATCGACAATTAGTGACCGGGAATTTTTAATGAGTTGGGGCATTCTGACCAATCACAGGATCTGTTTCATTAAAACGCAAACTCGATTGAATTACAATAATTATTGTTGCCGTCAAAACCTTGCAAGGCCTCAACCGTTCTCACGAGATCAGTTACATTTTTTTTCTCTCTCTCTCTCTCTCTCTCTCTCTCTCTCTCTCTCTCTCTCTCTCTCTCTCTCTCTCTCTCTCTCTCTCTCTCTCTCTCTCTCTCTCTCTCTCTGTCTGTATGTATGTCTTTGTATGTGTCTCCCTCTGAGTCTCTCCGCTTCTGTCTTTCTATGTCTGTCTATGTCTATGTGTGTGTTTGTGTCTCTCTCGCTCTCTCTCTCTCTCGCTCTCGCTTTCTCTCTCTCTCATCTGACTCTTGGCACACAGGTCAAAGCAGAGGTTAACTTGAGTGCACGTGTACCTAGCAGGAGGGGGGTGATTTCTTGAATTAGCTGAGGGCGGTGAACATGTGTCGTTGTTTGCCGTTGTCATGAGAACAGTTACTTTTGATTTGTTTCGTTTTTTCCTCCAAATTTTTGCATTTTCACAACAGGCTTTTCTGTTTCATCTCTCATACATGGTGTCAATTGGAAAAAAACCCGGAACAAAACAGAAGTAAATTATCTCGTGAGAACGGTAGTGCACTAGGTTTGGGAAAAAAACACGACAGTACCTTATCTCTTTCAACCCGTATAGGGCCCTTCAACATGTGACAGACTGACAAATGCACCGAACCCATTTGGTTCTTGGAGAGAATTTTTCCGTGAAAACCTTTTCAGTGCCTCAGGGTCAGCTCAGGGTCAGTGTCATAAGAGCCTACATGTATGGCCGGACGAAGCAACGGAAGGGATATAAGACCGTTTTCAGCGGATTTTCACACTGCTAAAACCTGACTTTCTTGCAGTTGCTTTGTCTGCAATGCCTTAGAACTCTACAAATAGTTAAGTTTTTCGCGTTTGTGTTGTCATTTGCAAGCAAACATCGTACATAGTAAAGTTAATCGACTTTGCTACAATTTGTAAAAACTAAGGCATTACCTGATACAAAAAAACAAAAAACAAAAATCCCATGCTGTTTTCAAATACAGCGTTTTGCTATTCACTTCAATATAATAGTAAATAACAATCAAGAAATAACGAAGTCTTTTAACCACAATTTCCCAGATATTTACACTTTTCATTTTGTTTCAATTCACACCACAAAACATACACTTCGCCTTTTGCTATTCAGTCTCAAGTCTAAATAATAATAGTATAAATCATAACTAATTTTCTTCACACCATCATAGACATAATGTTGCCTCACATGCTATTGCAACCTACTCCTATCTCTCGTCTCTCTTCCTGGGTACAATGGTACCTAAGACTTACATTCAAATGCTTACATTTCCATGCTACCGACATTGTCAAAATACCAATAATTATTCAAAACAAATGTTAACTACTACCTAACTTCATTTCAGACCCACACCCACTATTATACACACATTTCACATTTAAACCATTAGTCGGCCCCCTGTCGATATTTATCGACTAAGTTCCTTGTTTTAACAATTGCCGCACGGAAAAGACAAAAGTGACAGACACTGATTGAACCGAATGTCGCGTGAACACGCGCTCACACTATGGGACGGGCTGACAGACAGACGGGCACACTATCATCATCATCATCATCGTCGTTGTCGTCGTCGTCGTCATCATCGTCGTCGTCATCATCATCATCATCATTATCATCATCATCATCATCATCATCATCATCATCATCATCATCATCATCATCATCGTCGTCGTCGTCATCATTATTGTCGTCGTCGTCGTCATCATCATCATCATCATCATCATCATCATCATCATCATCATCATCATCATCATCATCATCATCATCATCATCTGCAGCAGCAGCAGCAGCAGCGTACGTAGTCGTCGTCGTCGTCGTCGTTCCTGTTTTGTTTCTTGTTTATATTGTGTCCCTTTTTCTTTCCCTGTGAGTCTGGCGTGTAGGCAACTGCAAGCTTAGCTGGGACAGCCATACTCAAGACTATAGCGCTCAGACACTAATAGTACGTCTCTTTTTTAGTGAAAATATACACATACACAAAAGTGAAAAAAAGAATATTGCAACAAACAACCAACCAACCAACAAACAAACAAACCAACACCGACCAGCCAACCTACCAACAAACAAGCAAACAAACCAACAACAAACAAACAACGATTAAATGAAATTTAAAAAAATTAACCAATCAACGAACCAACAAAATGAACAAACAGAATTAGGTTTAGACTGAAATAAAATGTTCTCCTGAATTAGAACCTGACGTTCCGACTAAACTTTTCACATACACTATCACAAAACAAAGAAACAAACGATTAGCATCAAAACAAAGATAGAACCCACTTAAATAAATAGCGAAATGTGTACATTAATAAGAAGAAAAGACAATAGTGAAAATGACTCTTTTACCCAAACAAATTATTCATGTTTCAAGCTCTCTGTATTAAGCTGATTAAATGCTTTTACATTTTATCTTAATATTTTGTTTATCTATTTTACTCTCTTTCAGACAGCATTAATTTCTTCCTTTTTATATTTAGTCAAGTTTTGTTGTTTGTTTAGATCGTTTCTCATTAAGTTCTTGTTATTCAGCACTTACCTGTTCGCTTTTTTGGTTAGTATTCTCTATTTCGGTTTATCTGTGTCTTTGTAAGTGTTTTGACTTTAGTCTTGTCTGTTCTCTAGATCTTTTTTCCTTCAGATATACTCTTTAGTTTTAAAACCACAAGCAAAACAACGAAACAAACAAACAAACAAAAGGGGATATTTTCGGACAAACTTTCTTTGCACGGTTAGTTTTGTGGCACGTGTTCAGAGCCCGCGTTTTTGCACACTTGTGTATTCACATTAAATGTCAAAAAAAAACCCACATACATCAGACAACCTTGGTGAACCGAAATTAATCGCCACTAAAATAACACCTTCCCACGCTTTCGCACAATTGTATCCATTTTGTTCCGTCACCACATAATCGCACTCGTTCCAAAGAGCGAGCACAGCAGACAGTGAAGGTCTGAGTTTCTTCTTCTTCTTCTGCGTTCGATATTTATGGCCGTTAGGTCTGAGTTTAATATCGACGAAACATAACAACATAGCTCACAGATGAAACCATCACCTTCCCCCTTTCATCTTGAGTTTTGTGGCACAAGTGCAAGAAGCATTTCTCTCTATGTAGGCTATATATACACAGCTGTTATATAGTTCATAGATAAACACATTCAAATTGATTGTAAACAACGATGAAAACAACAAAACAGCCTCGCGAAAGAAAACAAAACCTACATTATTGTTCGACCCTCATTCTAATGCAACAGGTCTTCACCACCACCATTACCGCCACCACCGCAAAAGCAACAACAGCAACAACAATACTATAGCAACAACTGCCAGCAATAGCAACCACAAAAACAACAACAACAATCGCTAACCAGAGATAATAGAGTGACGTAGTGAAGTGGGGTGCACGGATTGTAAATTCAACTCACTGACCGAGAGAGTTGACTTTGTAAATCGCGCACCCCACTTCACTACGTCACTCTATTATCCCTGGTTAGCGCTCTAAAAGCGTGGAGGATATCACTATCAAACTTTGCCTGTTAGTGTTATTCGTGATTTCCTTCACAAGCAACCACACAATTACACAACAATAATGAAGGGGGGGGGGGGGGGGGGGTAGCAAGAACCAACCCGCCAAACAAGAAAAGGATCATGACCAGTTGAACTACATTAAAACAGACATGCATACCTAAACATGTATGTTTTTTTTAACTAAAAATACATCCATAAAATTGCAATGACACTGAATGGTATGCTATCAATGTCCATCGAGACAAAATTATGTGCCTCTTTTGGATTCTATAGATCGAGTAAACACATTCCTACGTACTATTATTCCACACAAAAAACACAAACAAACACAGAAATACACAAACAATACTTACTTAAAAAAAATATATATATATACGTTTATTGCAATCTCATGTGCGTCATATGTGTCAAATTACGTTGGTTAAGGTCAGATGACATATATAGCCAGTATTCATGACACTAAAGGGTTCCTTTTACCAGGCGTCTATCAACATCAGGATCGGTGAGTAAACGTGAACATTTTAAGCAAAGTAGGTAAAGGTTGTATCTAATTCGTGCCACAAACATTGTTGCCTACAGAAATGATTGTTGTTTGGGTCACGTGTTCCGCCTCTTTGTTTGTTAAGTTCGCTCAGTTGTTTTGATGTGTTTTTTGCTTGTTTTTGCTTTTCTGTCGTCTAACAATTTTCATTTCTTCTCTCTCGTTTGTTTGTAGTTTAATTGTTTGTTATTGAGTAATAACTTCGTTTCAAGTATTTTAATCCAAGAGATGCAGAAATGTTTGTTAGACTATACCTCGTACACGATTAAATAAGTGTTGTCAAAATAGAGACTGTAGGAATTAAAGAAAGAAGGAAATGACAGGAGAAAGATATAAAGAAACGGTCGCAATGGCTTGTGGATAAGGCGCCGGTGTGACGTTTTCATCTTTCGCCGTGGTGATATTTCGCTTCTCGGCCTCGTTGATCTGGTATAAACTCTACACTGAACAAAAAAACATCTTTCGCCGTGTTTATATTTCGCTTCTCGGCCTCGTTGATCTGGTATAAACTCTACACTGAACAAAAAAACATCTTTCGCCGTGTTGATATTTCGCTTCTTGGCCTCGTTGATCTGGTATAAACTCTACACTGAACAAAAAAACATCTTTCGCCGTGTAAGTTGATATTTCGCTTCTCGGCCTCGTTGATCTAGAATAAACTCTACACTGAACAAAAAACCACCCTTCGATAGTACTGATGAGCGACATTCATGGGGCCAAATTTGTCCAACCAATTATTTTTATTTAACTTAGAAATTTGATTCATCCTAAA
>NC_090245.1:22100255-22212405 GCF_037325665.1 Littorina saxatilis | reverse complement strand
TGTGTGTGTGTGTGTGTGTGTGTGTGTGTGTGTGTGTGTGTGTGTGTGTGTGTGTTTGACTCAAAAAGATCTAAGAGTTGAGTTGAGCTGAGCTCTTGTAAACTCTTTGTCAGCTTCTCTCTCTCTCTCTCTCTCTCTCTCTCTCTCTCTCTCTCTCTCTCTCTCTCTCTCTCTCTCTCTCTCTCTCTCTCTCTCACACACACACACACACACACACACACCCCCCCCCCCCCTCACTGGCTCTTGACAAAGAGCAACAAAAGTCTACCGGCTCTACAAAACGCAACACGGCTTTATTACCGTCGCACTTGATCTCGTTAGCTTTGCCGATACCTCACCTTGATTTTTCGAGAACTTCTGAACAGATCGATCCAGTGTCGATTTGTCACGGTTGGTTTGCTCCAAGCAGTCAAACGAGTTGGCCTATTTGCTTAGAAAAGGCCCACTTCAGTGCAGTGACAGGGATAGAAGTCGTGATCGATTTGTTCTGTTGGCAATGCTTAAAGGCACAGTAGGCCTAAGCCTCCCGTAAACCATCACAGATACTGTCAGGCTTTTACACACAGTACAAACACCCTTCCATTTGAACACTCACCAAACGGGAACATCCTAGGTGCCCTACGTAAAGAGCGAGACATTTTCAAAGAATTAATTTTTCGGATTGTCTCCATCACAATCGGACCCATCCTGAACTCAGGTCAAAAATGAGTTACTTCCCTTCAACTGGCGATAGCCGTGGAGCGATGATTATCAGAATGAATCGGACCGTGGTGCGTTTTGGCGCTAGACCTAACTTTTAAAATCTAAATAATAAATTGACAGCTTGTTACACAAACATTCTTAAACCATAAAAGAATTATTTTTTCATCAAGACAAGATCAGTACAATTCGAAGTTTTGAAAGTTTGAAAAAAGAAAAGCCCGGAAGCAGGGTCACGCAAGGTCGTGGTTTTCGTAGCAGACGGCGCCTTTATAGGCAGTCAAAAGCCATCGCTAGAGTTCTTATGAACCACATTCGTTTGTTTTGTGAAAAGTCAGAGGTACATAATAACGTGCTATTGCAGATAAGCTCACAGCGAGCCGCATTCAAATTACAAACTGACGACTGCATTGTGAAAAAGGGAAACTGGATCACACGGGTTCACGATGGCTCAGGGGTAAGATAAACCACGCAAAAATAAATTCTTTGAAAATTGCTCGCTCTTTACGTAGGGCACCTAGGATGTTCCCGTTTGGTGAGCGTTCAAATGGAAGGGTGTTATTGTACTGTGTTTAAAAGCCTGACAGTATCTGTGATGGTTTACGGGAGGCTTACTGTGCCTTTAACCCGCGTGGCTGCTTTGTTTTTTCGTGTTTGTTTGTGTTTGTCACCTTTGTCCTCTGAGAACTGACAGACAGACAGACAGACAGACACACACACACACACACACACACACACACAAACACACACATACACACACACACACACACACACACACACACACACACACACACTGACACACACACACACTTCAAAAAGGAAACGGAACAACTTAATAATAATAATCGCTTTCCGAAGCAAACGAATTACAATCAAACAAGTCTTAAGAGATAGACAGACTGAAACCTATATACCCCGTATCTATTTATATATATATATACGACTTGTGTCTGTATGTCTGTGTGTGTGTGTGTCCGCGATGCACGGCCAAAGTTCTCGGTGGATCTTTTTCAAATTTGGAGACCGTATTCAGCTACACCCCGGACACAACCTCATCGATGAGATATTTCAACACGTGCTCTCAGCGCGCAGCGCTGAACCGATTTTGGATTTTCTCTGGATCCATTCCCAGTAACTCTTACTTATCTTCTCCAGTGTTTTCAGCCGCGTTTATCTCCCTTCCTCCGTGCGGTGCGCCGGCAAAGCCGGCATACACCCGGCATAGCCGGCTCTATTTGAAGCGGGTATTCATCTAGTATACGATATGCGAGGTATAACAACATACCTAAATCGAACAACAATTCACTTTGACTCTGCTTTCTTGCGAAAATGAAGCAGCCTTTCTCTTCAGTAAACATCTTGTTTGCTGGGCTTTTTACGGCGGTGTAAGTTGAGTAATCCCTTCTGGTTTGTTTGCTCACTTGGAACACCAAAAGCTAATCAGCCTGTTTACTTACACATGCGTGCAGTCAACCGCTAAGGACTTACAAACGAACAGTATCAGCGACACGGTCTGGATAATTATCTTAATTGCGCCACATTTTGTGCAGTAATCTGAACAGTTTCTTCACAGTGAATATAGTACAACAGAGCCTAGAACTGTTTTGAATAACAATAAACAGAATGGCGACCGTCTTGTCTTGTGTTTATAGGTAGTCAACAATATATCAGATTTCGTTTCGTCTGCGTGGACCTCAATACATAGGCTACGAAGAGCGTACAACCCGAATCTAATGTACCTTGATTATTAAGTCAATCAGTCGTAGAACTTTGCAACCTCTCTTCGACATTGTTGAAGACATTATTAAAGGTACCTCGATTCCTTCCAATGTGAATGATTGGTGAAGACATCATTAAAGGTACATGTACCTCTTTTCCCGTGTAAATGATTGGTGAGGACCTGCGCTGCTGTTTTGGTTGCGATGAACTTAAGACCATTGTCACTCAAATGATCAATTGTGTGGACCTACAACAACTTCGTTGCTAATACTACAGTGCAGATACAGTGGAACCCCCCCTTCCAAGACCTTCAAAAATCCAAGAAAATCAGGTCTTAAAAAGGAGGGAGTCTTAAAACGGGGGTTAATTTCAGTACATATATTATGAACAGAAAGTCTGAGAAAACAAGGCGAAGCCTTCAAGGCTCCCGTCAGAAATCGACAAACAGTAACACAAACTCAATCACTCCGTCACACATACACATACAGTAAGCATAGACACGGTGCAAGAGTGGGAGACGCTAGATCTAGATATGTCTGTCTGTAGCCTACTTACGGGGACACGACTGCCACTGAGATCGACACTGCCCTTTCGACAGCGCTTCCTCGCGCAGACACTGAAAACACGCTACATGCAGATCAACCTGTATGAAATCTCCTTTGGTATCTTCTTTATCTATTTTTTCTGGAGCCGCTACGAAACCGAACAATGTGAAATCGTCTTCCGAGAATCGGCGAACTGCAGCTGGGTGAGAACTGTACCACAATCCTTCACTGACGCGATCTGACCTAACCTTGACCCCTGACCTGGTCTACATACCACACACAACACAAACCAGTCACCTGTTTTTACCCCCCCCCCCCCCAAACCCACCACCACCCGTTTTCTTTGGATACACACTTTATCTACATACGTGCCGACGAAATGTTGATCATTGCTTCAATACTTTGAAGCTGTTGCTTGGATAATAACCCGGTAAAATTAGTATTTCGGTGTTCAGTCAAATGTTAAAGTTTCTATCACACACGCACACACGCACGCACAGACAGACAAAAGTTAGCATCGCATAGGCTACACTTACGTGAGCCAAAAAGGAGGGAGTCTTAAAACGGGGGTTAATTTCAGTACATATATTATGAACAGAAAGTCTGAGAAAACAAGGTCTTAAAAAGGAGGGAGTCTTAAAAGGGAGGTTCCAATGTTCTCTGAAGTTTTTATTCTGGGACGTCCCCCCGGACAAGATTTTTTATTTTTTTAATTTTTTTAAGGAGATCAATATTTATATATTACTTAAGATGATCAGTTACCTGAAACAGTTATAAAAGCGTTTTGATCATTTTTGGGGGATCATACCTCCTACAAATCACTCGGTTTAATTGCACTAAAAATTAAAAATAAAGGCCAAATGCTCTCCTTTTTGTGCTCAGCTTTCTCCAGTAACAACTGTGTTTACCTGAGTTAGAAAATAAAAGAATCTCACAAAGAAATTTGTTAAAATCTGCCAGTAACAAGTACACATGGAACCAACATGCCACAGACGTTACAAAACAGTGCCACGTCAGTGACGCACTTTGTGCACAACAAAATGGGGACAAACAAACACAAATCACATGGTTGGACTCCTCCATTGAAAAGCTAAGAAAACTCCATAAAAGAAATAAATCAACCGGTCGGTTCATCGCCGCAAAAAGTTTTTATACCCAAAACGTCACTAACGTGGCACCATTTTGGGGTGGAAAATGTTTCGAATATATCTCAAAAAGTATTATCAAAAGATATTTGAAAAACAGATCAAACGATAGTTTAAGGCTTCTCTAGCAACTTTGACTAATTTTTGAAACCAAAACAATGAAAACTAGCACACGCGATGACATTCTTAAATGTTGTCATAAATTGACTTCACTGACACGGCGCGTTCCCGCCAAATGGCATCAAAAACAAAATGGCGGCATGCAAGGGGAGTGAATAAGAGGCAAACGATGAACGGTATGAGTAACTGTAAACATCTCTCATGGCATATGTACAGTGAAAAATCCGTCAATTCCATTTTGAATTTCAGGCTTAGGTGAGCATTTTTTTTGGAATTGCCCTATAACAAGATTTGAAAAAAACAAATGTGACAAGATAATATTTATGCGGTCCTGTTAGAACCTTCTTCAATTTACTGTGATGGACCTTGCATTATTGATAAAAGTTTTAAACACGAAAGTTGAATCGATCTCGAATAGTCAAATAGGCTGACGGGACGTAAAGAACCTACCACTGAATTACAGTGTAGAAAATAAGGTAGCCTATACCACCACAAATCTCTCCAAGCTCACGTTTTACATGGCTAAAAAACATATAATTTTACACTTGGGAATTAAACCAAAAATCAGCAGCCTTAATGCTCACTTTGCAAAGTGGGAATTCTGTGCTAAGTTAATATTGTAGATATTTGGACCTAGCTATTAAATTACTTCAGCAAGAAAATGCTTACTTCACACAGGCAGCAGCCAGGGTGTAGAGTGTCGGTAATAGTCCAAGTGGAAGGATGCTATCATCCAACGTAAAAGCCTAAACAAATCCATTGTGATTTATAAGGCGTAAAAAAAACCACCTGTGTAGTTACGGTTATCTCACCTAACCTATTTTTCCTGCTGACCCTAAACTTTTTTTAAGCGCACAAAAAGAAAAAGAAACAAACCAACAAACAATCAAACAAAATGTTGTTTTTTACTCGGAAAAAAAAATCACCCAACCCTCGCACCAACACACTACGCAGAAAGAACGAACTGGCCACAGACTTACTATACTTGAGCGCATACCAAAAAACAAACATTTACAGTTACCTATACCTGCCCAGCCCACCCTATTTTTTTCCGACAAGTTACCTCAACAATAACTTCACTTTTTTTCTTTTTGTTTCCTTCTTCTTCTTTTTGTGTGTGCTTAAAGGAAGGAAGGAATCTTGAAGGATGGAGGAGGGTGGTACGATCCCTCCCACGAAGGGGTCGTGCAAGTTTACCATGCGTAATTAGCATTTCCATTCATTATTGACACAGGCTCAGGTCGAACTCAAATCATGGCGTGCATTTTAAATTGCGCTGCAACAACAGAACACACATCAAACTTTTACTGCGGCCGTCAATCTGAACCTGATCCAAAGAGATTGTAAATGGAGGAGACTGTCTCCAGTCAGTTCACTAGCGTAGCCCCAGGCTTCTTCTTGACCGACTCGGTGGCTCTAGGAAGTTTCTTTCCGTGAAAACCAAGATGCATTATGCACACCACCACAGACTTCTTTGTGCGATAAGAGCATCTACCCATTTAGACACATGCCGAAAATTAAAGGCACACTTCCTTCCTGTGAAAACAGCGAGTTGAATCAATTTCTGAAAAATCTCCTAATTCAGGGCAATTTCAAGACAAAAAGCCACTAATTCAAGACAATGTCTAGGCACAAAAAGCCACTAATTCAAGGCACAAAAAGCCACTAATTCAAGGCACAAAAAGCCACTAATTCAAGACAATTTCAAGGCACAAAAAGCCACTAATTCAAGGCACAAAAAGCCACTAACTCAAGGCAATTTCAAGGCACAAAAAGCTACTAATTCAAGGCAATTTCAAGACAAAAAGCCACTTATTCAAGGCAATATCAAGGCACACACAAAAAAGTCCGATCACAAAGGGTACGCAGGTCCATTTTGTGTGTATGTGTGTCTTAGTTGTTAATTTTGCAATTGATACCTTTATCAACCTGCGATATTGATTTAGAAAACATAGTTCCCACACAACACATGAAGCAGCCAGACTGTTGATTTGTTGGTGATCGTCCAGGCGGAAGGATATTCTCATGCCGTGTAAAAGCCTGGGCAGGTCTGCCGTAGTTTAAATGATCTTTTACACAAGAAGGAAGGTATCAGTGAGGAACACTTTAAATTGAAAAAGAAATGCCTACAGTAGCTACAGTTTTCAAAGCCTTCCCCCGCCAGGTAACTGTCTTAACCTGTTCACTGTCAGGCAATATGTGTAAACAAAGCATTACCTGGGTTTACCTAAATTGGCGCTTCTCAACTTGACGTGAGGTTCTAAACCGAAAAACAAAAGTATAGATTCCTGTGAATTGCTGAAACATTATTCCATGGCTCATTGATATAAGCCTTAGCCAATGCAAGTACACTAAATGTACAATGAGTATCACATGATTGCCCATCAATAAAACAGAATTATTATATGCCACAAAATGCAAAATGAGCAAAGTGCAGTCTATCTCGCAGGCCTGAAAATGGCGAGTATTTTACTTTAGAAATCTGTAAATGGCGAGTAGAAATGTTTATCTACTCGCCAAAGGCGAGCAAAGTTGCTGAAACAAATGGTTGGTTTGGCGAGTAAAATGTGCTCTCTGGCTAGTAAATTATGAGAAGTACCAGCCAAAGGCGAGTGCCCCATTTTGTGGACTTTCAGCGCTGTCTCGTAATGACAGTAGTTTGTCCATATTATCGCCGCAACACACATCGAACGTGCGTTAGTGCACGCGCGTATCATGTGTGTGTGTGCGTGTGTGTGTGGGATTGATCATGTGTGTGTGTGTGTGTGTGTGTGGTTGTGTGTGTATGTGTGCGTGTGTGTGGGGGTGGGTGGGTGTGTGTGTGTGCGAGAGAGAGAGAGATATATATATATATCGAGAGAGAGAGAGAGAGAGAGAGAGAGAGAGAGAGATCAGAGAGAGAGACAAGACAGACGGGTAGACAGACACACAGGCAGACAGGCTGCATCTATAGGCAGAAAGATATAGAGACGGAGATAATTATATGGGATTGCGCATATGCACGTGTGTGTGTGTGTGTGTGTGTGTGTGTGTGTGTGTGTGTGTGTGTTTGGTGTAAGACAGACAGACAGACAGACAGACAGATCGGTTAAACAGCTCTACCTAGCTACTCAACAATAAGAAAACCTCTTAAACTGCAATTCAATTTGAACAACTCATAACAGATTTCTTTGCCTTTCAAACGCGTAACTGAAAGGTCCATTGTGCACACTTTTTGTCAGTGAAAGGCGATAGGTGTTCATTCACACCGCATACATTTCAGAGGGCGTCTGGTCCGTTCAATAACTTCATTCAGTCACAAGCGTCTATCAAATACAAATATCGTTTTAACGAATGAACTGTCACGTTCGCACTCTCCTATTCCCAATTCTCCCTCGCTGAAAGCTTTTCTCGAAAAGGTTAGCTGGCACAAAGGTTCCATTGAGACTATAATAGACGTCTGTTTTTTACAGACCAAGTAAACTTGTATGAACGTTCCATTGCGAATTGTTATAAAATAGTACAGAGGTCTGTGTTTCTACTGTTAAACTAAGTTTAATGCTGGTAACTTCAAGCATGTTCTTAGGTTTTGGTAACGCCTCCCCAATTCCCTAGCTCTTTTTCTTCAAGTCTTACAATCTCAAAGTGTTTGAGTTTTACTGGGGTTTTATGTTAAAAAAAAGTACAGGAGACAAAATCGACAAACGGCATTACCTATATTTTACGCGCATTCCCGATGATAATCAGGCACTTGCCCGTTTCTTTTCGGATAACGTGCGAGGCTTTCACACACACACACACACATCTCTGTCTGCGTGTAATGTATGATATTACAAGGAGATGTATGCGTAAAATAAAAGTTAGCCATCTCAACGGCCCTATAACAATATGTCATGCGAAACCTGATAACGTGCGAGGCTTTCACACACACACACACACATCTCTGTCTGCGTGTAATGTATGATATTACAAGGAGATGTATGCGTAAAATAAAAGTTAGCCATCTCAACAGCCCTATAACAATATGTCATGCGAAACCTGATCGTCCTGTCTCGGTGTGTAACGGGACAATGAATCATTTCTACAATAACATAATTATTGAAAAAGATTGCATTCCAAGCTTTTTCAAATATAATTCAAAATTGTAACATTGTTTTGCGAACTCGATGCAGTCTGGGAAAAGTGACTCCATACAGAAAGAGAGAGACGGAGACACACACACACACACACACACACACACACACACACACACACACACACACACATACACACACAACCAGAGAGAGAGAAAGACAGACAGACAATCAGACAGGATGGAACTGAGACAGACAGACAGACAGCGGACAGACAGAGAAACTCTGAGTGAGCGAAAAAAAAAGTAAAAGGAATTCAGAGGGACCGAAGTTGTATTACCGTTTACACCCTTACATATTATAGCAGTCAAGTTTGACAATCAAGTTATACTGGCAGCAGGTAAACAAGAAATTACGAAATAAATTGAACAAACAAAAAACAACGTTGATCAACGGTTCGCGCACTGGCTGAGTTTATCTTTCCCAGACAAACGATGTTTAAAATGTTATTTTATACATAGTGACAAAACTCCATTTTGTCGAGCGGGTGGTGGGGGTTTTGGGTACCATTTAATGAGAGAGAGAGAGAGGGACAAGGAGACAGAGAGAGAGAGAGAGAGAGTGTGTGTGCGTGTGTGTGTGTGTGTGTGTATCAGTGAGAGAGAGAGAGAGAGAGAGAGAGAGAGAGAGAGAGAGAGAGAGAGAGAGAGAGAATACGAATACGAATACGAAAGTTTATTCAGTTTTAGGCCAGAGAGAGAGAGAGAGAGAGAGAGAGAGAGAGAGAGAGTTACCTCCTAACATGGCCGCTCTCACACTTCCATGGAAAAAATGAGCAGACGATCATTTCGGTACTCACCAAATCTGGTCAATCGCGACGTAATTACAGCCAGCCACGGCTTTTCCTTGTTGCGGGGGCGCTCCTTTACCAGCCATGATTTCTTAAACTTAAACCTTGGTGAAAAAAACAAATATCCTTCTCCGGTCAAACTTCAGCACAATACTGAGCGCCTGAACTTGATCCCCAAAAGTCTAACCCTACTTTCGACGGCGCATGAATTTGGCGTACCGGCGCGTGCTGCTATGGTGACACGCGACGCCTCTCGGGGTCAACGACGGCAAAGCTCGCTGGAGTGAAGCGGGGAGAAATGCGTTCGACTGGCAAATGAACATTTAGAGCAAACAAAGCACTGCTTGTCGCTGTGACGTTTGGAACACTGGCTTGTATGTAATTCTGAGTGGCTAGTTTTGAGACAGGGTACGAGGGTGTTACATGCTGTTCATGAACTTGGGCCGAACTGACTTGTTGGTACGGTACTTGACTCACCGGGTGATAAGTGTTTATTACCTAGCTAAAGTCACGATCGTTGTTACACACAAACTCACACACACACACACACACACACCGAACCACCACACACACACATTCTCACACGCGCGCGCGCTCGCACGTGCGGTCACTTCCACACGGGCACACACACACATGATACACACACCACACACTGGCACACACACACGCACGCACTCACACACACACACACACACTCACGACACACACACGCACGCACGCTTGCACGCACGCTCGCACGCAAGCACACATACACACACACACACTGACACACACACATACACACACACTAAAAAAGACAGAGACAGACAGCGAAAGAGTTTAAAAACAGAGATTGGAACTGAAGTTAACATCTACATCCCAAAATAAGTCCGCAAAAGCACACCAATAGCTACAATCCTTCCACTGTTCAATTTTAACAGGTAACAGTGGGCATTATTGCGACAAAATAACCGTAAAAGACCCTTTAAATACTTGAGACCTGAGGGAATTAACCTCCTACGTGAAGACTCCAGGAGCATAGCACCACAAACTACCCCAACCGAATTTTAAAGTCGGCATAAAAAGCAAACAAATTTAAAAGCTGACTTGCACCCGTTTTGCTGACAAACCTGCAGCCTATCGTTCGTTTGTTTTGTTTTTTTCCCTGAGTTCTTTGGTCTGAACTAAACGCGTGTTGCTTGTTTGTATTTCTGTTGATTTTTTCTTCTGTGTTTTTTCCCCCTTATTTTTTTCTTTATTTTTGAATTGTTTGAAGTTTCAGTATATTAATATAAACAAGTCAATGAATGAATCCCTTTCACTTAACGAATAATATAGATGGGAAAACTGCCACTTTTGTTTGTCTTTCTATTTCAAAATGTTGACTCTGGTCGTCCACCCTTCTGTGCACGCACACACACACACACACACACACACACACACACACACACACACACACACACACTCACACACACACACATTCACTCACACACACACACACACACACACACACTAACACACACACAGACCGTGACACACACACATTCACACACACACACACACACACACACACACTGACACACACACACACACACACACACACACACACACACAATCATGTCAGGGGCAAATCCAACACATCTGTATGTACTTACCTGTCATCGTGCTACAGTGGAACCCCCCTTTTAAGACCTCAAAAAATCTGTGAAACTCCGGTTTTAAAAAGTCCTAAATTTGGGGCAAATTTACAGAGGATATGAACAGAAAATCTGAGAAAACGGGGACTAAAAAGGGAGGGAGTCTTAAATTTGGAGTCTTAATAGGAGATTTCCATTGCATTTACTCCACCCTAAACCCCCACGCACCCCACCCCATTTCTACTCACAAAAACGCTTAATGTTAAATCCAACCTCCACCCCCACGCCCACCTGCCCCTAACAAGCCGAGACTGACATGGGATACGCAGTATGGCGCGCCGCAGAAGGACTGTTTGTTCTTGGCTTATCACCAGCAATAACCCCCCGGACGAGCGACCGACCTTATAGGTCGATCAGCGGAAAGCGAAATCGATAACTGATCCATCGGCAAACTTATTGGCAGCAGGTCGCGTTCCGTTCAGTAACAAATACCCCCACTGCAGTGAGAAACGGGCGGGTGTTGAAACCACGCAGAGAATGGCAGTGGAAGGAAAAGGGTGGGCCTGTCGGGTGGATTAGAATAAACCCAAAACCGTCAGTCTACAGCTGCGCTAATCTTTCAAGTCCACAGATCTGCATGCAAAAGCCTTGTTCATATTTGTAGAGCGATTTGCGAGATGGATCGTTGTTGAACTGTTAAAGCAATGTACTTGTACTGTCCGATGAGCACGGTTTAATGCATTAAAGAGGCGACATGCATTTTCTATATTCGATTGTTTCAATACTGTTAAAGACATACTCCTTCCCGGGTAAACAGTTCGACTTACAGTCACAGAACTGGCCAGGCTTTTGCATGGGATAACATAATGCAATGCCGGTGTTCATATGTGTGTGTGCGCGTGTGTTTGTGACAATGCATACTAGTCCAAAAAGAAAAATATGTCTGTTTCCGGTAAACCGACCGACCCTATTTTTAAGCGCCGACCCTAAAGATTTTTTTTCGCTTTTCGCACACACACACACACACACACACACACACACACACACACACAAAAAAACACACAAAAAACCGGGAGGTAATCGGTCGATCGGACTTCACAATCGAAGAGACTTACCTCCCGTTTCCGTCGTCACGCGAAAAAAACATGGCGGCCAATGACGCCGGGAAAAAAAAAGACGTAAAAAGACGTTAACAAAACGTAAGAAAAAGGTTTATATAAAAAAATCAAAAAATTTAAAAAAAACGACCGACCGACCCTATTTTTTTCGGCGATGTTACTGGAAACAGACATATTTTTTCTTTTGGGCCCTAGTGCAATGTATTATTCATTGAAATTGATATATAGAGCTTAAACAATGACCACAAGTTGATTACTGGAAAATAAACCACGAGTGGGTATTTGCAGCCGCTTGGTAATTCACGAGTGTGCGGAGCACACGAGTGAATTACCAAGCGGCTGCAAATACCCACGAGTGGTTTATTTTCCAGTAATCAACGAGTTGTCATTGTTTAAGCTATTTATACAACGACCAACACGGGTCGAACATGCAGTCATGCAGACGACATTTTGTAGGCAATTTCATTTCAGCCTAATCACTCAGAGTGTCAAATGCGCGTCATTCAAATAGTCCCTATTCTTTTACTTTATTCTTAGTCTCCGACTCGTCGGCATTATACTTGTCTCGTCTAAATATCGGACCCCATTGCTACGATTAAAACACAATAGCGTTTATATAGCTATTCTGACATTACATTCTGTGTTAAAATCATGTTTTTGTCAGCAGCAAGGACCAGAATGGTCCATGTCGTTGATTGCAGACGACGGTTCCCTTTCCGCATGAAGCCACGGAAATAACCGAACATTGAAAAACCCACGGACATGTATTACGGAGAAAACTCGAGATAATCGGATGTTTAGCATTACGTCAATATGCTAGGAATCCTATGACGTCATGACGTATCATACTTGCCTACGTAGATTGTATACATGTTCGAAAGTCTGACTGTTGTGAATTCGCGTGGTGAAGACTGCGGTAAATCTGTAGATGATAAGAGAACAAGGATTGTCTCAGAAGAAACGACTAAATGTTTCAGACCGGTAACTTCATTTCAACATTGCACTATATAATGGACGTTCTATGTGACAGGAGAGTTTGCTGATTTTGTGTTAAACATTGGAGAGATCGTCTGCTAGAATCAGAGATAGGTCGCTTCAGATTGCAGCTTCTGGAAATTTGCAAGGTTTGTTGCCTGTTAAAGAACTGGATTTTACACGTAATGTATGTCATGTACAGTAAGCAACAACAAAAACACACACAAAGCAAATGGCATTGTCTGTCGACTAGGCATACACGTCAGCCATTGTTGTTACAGTTTTGAGTCAACATTGTACGTATTCTTCCGCAACAGGGTCCAATCGTCTGGGTTTCAAATGTTCTAAAAATAAATTCTAGCGTTGATTATTTTTTAGCCCTCTTTATTCTTACTTCGAATAATCCACGTGTGATTTTGGGGTTTAATCAAAGTAGTTCGTTCTAATTTCTCACTTGTCTAAAAATAATCAACTAGATTTAATCCACCCCTCGGTTGCATTGCAGGAGTTGTATAAATATATATATATGTGTGATTGCACTTTATACAACTCCTGCAATGCAACCGAGGGGTGGATTAAATCTAGTTGATTATTTTTAGACAAGTGAGAAATTAGAACGAACTACTTTGATTAAACCCCAAAATCACACGTGGATTATTCGAAGTAAGAATAAAGAGGGCTAAAAAATAATCAACACTAGAATTTATTTTTAGAACATTTGAAACCCAGATGATTGGACCCTGTTGCGGAAGAATACGTACAATGTTGACTCAAAACTGTAACAACAATGGCTGACGTGTATGCCTAGTCGACAGACAATGCCATTTGCTTTGTGTGTGTTTTTGTTGTTGCTTACTGTACATGACATACATTACGTGTAAAATCCAGTTCTTTAACAGGCAACAAACCTTGCAAATTTCCAGAAGCTGCAATCTGAAGCGACCTATCTCTGATTCTAGCAGACGATCTCTCCAATGTTTAACACAAAATCAGCAAACTCTCCTGTCACATAGAACGTCCATTATATAGTGCAATGTTGAAATGAAGTTTCCGGTCTGAAACATTTAGTCGTTTCTTCTGAGACAATCCTTGTTCTCTTATCATCTACAGATTTACCGCAGTCTTCACCACGCGAATTCACAACAGTCAGACTTTCGAACATGTATACAATCTACGTAGGCAAGTATGATACGTCATGACGTCATAGGATTCCTAGCATATTGACGTAATGCTAAACATCCGGTTATCCCGAGTTTTCTCCGTAATACATGTCCGTGGGTTTTTCAATGTTCGGTTATTTCCGTGGCTTCATGCGGAAAGGGAACCGTCGTCTGCAATCAACGACATGGACCATTCTGGTCCTTGCTGCTGACAAAAACATGATTTTAACTCAGAATGTAATGTTAGAATAGCTATATAAACGCTATTGTGTTTTAATCGTAGCAATGGGGTCCGATATTTAGACGAGACAAGTATAATGCCGACGAGTCGGAGACTAAGAATAAAGTAAAAGAATAGGGACTATTTGAATGACGCGCATTTGACACTCTGAGTGATTAGGCTGAAATGAAATTGCCTACAAAATGTCGTCTGCATGACTGCATGTTCGACCCGTGTTGGTCGTTGTATAAATAGCTTAAACAATGACAACTCGTTGATTACTGGAAAATAAACCACTCGTGGGTATTTGCAGCCGCTTGGTAATTCACTCGTGTGCTCCGCACACTCGTGAATTACCAAGCGGCTGCAAATACCCACTCGTGGTTTATTTTCCAGTAATCAACTCGTGGTCATTGTTTAAGCTCTATGTAAATAATGTTATGTTATTGTTTTTCCGTCAGTGATTGAGCAGGGTTTCAACCCTGGATACACGCGCTTTATAAATATTATGCATTATTATCATTATTACTATTATTATTATTATTATCCCTGCACTTGGTCAACACTTGGCCAACATTGAACACCCTGGATGCTCTCGATGCAAAGTGGGATTTTTTAGTTTTTTAGGAATTAATTAAAAGCCACAAAAAAGAAAAAATCCAGTTCACCACAGCAAGAAGTCAGGGTGTTGACGTTTTGTATGTGTCCGAGTGGAGGGGTGTTCTTATCCCGTGTAAAACTGATCCCGGCCAGATCTGAGATGGTGAGCCGACCTATTTTCACAGGAAGGTCCCATCCTGAACTCAGGTCAAAAAATGAGTTACTTCCCTTCGGGTCTCATTCTATCCCTGACAGGATGCCTTGGTTTTCCTTGTCTGGCGAGGAAATCGATTTTTTACATATTTAGATCTTTTCGTAATGTGTTATGGATATAAGCAGATTCGCGATCGTCGATAATGATTTTTCATGGTGTTGTGTGATTTTTAAATTACAAAGGAATTGATATGAAAGACAGGTTCAAGCGAGCTATTTTTCGCGGCCGTATTTACTGTGTAAACAACTCTAAATATGGCAAAAGTGTCACGTGATAATCAACCGTTTGGTTTCGGCGCTCGCTGGAGCAGACGATTTTTTCTGTAACCAGTTGACAGTGATGAAACCATGATATTACGGTCTCCTTCCGGCAGCAGTCCGAAAATTTCGACTTGTTTTGACCTTAGAACGATGTCTTTATCATAACTGTGAAGAACAGAACGGAGATCACTGTCGAAGTCAGCCAATCTGCAATCATTTTCGTCTCGCGAACACTGCTCGCGAACAACATATGGGAGATAACTCTGTATTCTTGTTTTGATAGATTCGCGAAGGAATTTAGCGTCCGGTCAGAGAGATAACTGGCCGCGGATAGCCGTGGAGCGATGATTATCAGAATGAGGAAGGTCCGTGCCTTGAAGGTTGAAAGCGGTACTACCGTGACTTTTGAAAACAAGTTTTGAAACTGGAGAAAATAACATAACAAAACAAAACAATGTGATAATGTATATAAACATCAAGGGCTGTTTTCAGAATTGTTGATAACATGTTCTGTTTGATTAAGGGTATTCAGCTGGTAATTTCCTTGTTTTCACTACCTATTTTATTCATGTTTTTAATTTATTACTTAGTTAGTGGAAGAATTTTTTGTAATGTATGTTTGATGGTGTATGCTTTTAATTCAGCGTTGTTGACTATGAATGTAGATGTAAATGCTTGTATAACTGTGTTTTAATTTTAAATGTGTCAAGCGCAAAGAGCATAATTTTAAAGTTATGATGTTGCGCTATATAAATGCTCATTTATTATTATTATTATTATTATCATTATAAAAAAAAACATTGCCCGTTTCATAAGTCCCTTATCGCGGAATCTCTTCTTTGGCCCCACCGAGTCTCGAAGGAAAAGGCGAATAGTTCAGGCGAAGACAAAACTAAGTAAGATTTCTATCAACGGGGCATGGTCATTTGACTTCCTTCTCTGTGTATCTGGAACGACAGTGTTTGGGCCAAAGTAGCGATTTTCCTGTAATGGCAGCCTCAATTCAAGAAAGGGTTCCGAAAAGTACAGTCGGATGGATTGTTAGGCCTAAATAGGAAATGGCAGGCGGGGAAAAAAATACAACAGAGGTATTTGTTTGTTCTGTTTGCTTAACGCCCAGCCGACCACGAAGGGCCATATCAGGGCGGTGCTGCTTTGACATATAACGTGCGCCACACACAAGACAGAAGTCGCAGCACAGGCTTCATGTCTCACCCAGTCACATTATTCTGACACCGGACCAACCAGTCCTCGCACTAACCCCATAGTGCCAGACGCCAGGCGGAGCAGCCACTAGATTGCCAATTTTAAAGTCTTAGGTATGACCCGGCCGGGGTACGAACCCAACAGAGGTATAACGTTAACTATAAATGGTTAAAAACATAAATGCAATTATGCAATTTCTTATTAGGAAACAGGCCGTCATTAAACTAGGAGGCTCGTACGTTGTTCGGGGCAGAGAATGCCAATTGAATACCTTCCACCAATAAAAGTCCTTTTAAAAGAACATTCAACAACAGAAGTAGCGTATCTTCTCAAAAAGTTATTAGTCGTCAAATACTCAAGACGCAAGTTTTGTATATATATATTTGACCAAACCAATTTTAGTTTGGTTAGTCATTCGTCAAGCATCCCCCCCCCTCTCTCTCTCTCTCTCTCTCTCTCTCTCTCTCTTTCTCTCTCTCTCTCTCTCCCTCTCTCTCTCTCTCTCTCTCTCTCTCTCTCTCTCTCTCTCTCTCTCTCTCTCTCACACATGGCATTGAATATTCGCAAGGATTTAGCTGAAATGTTGTAGAAAATTTAAAGACTGAGAACTAAAACAAGAAGGTGTAGACCAACCCACCCCCCCCCCCCCTCCACCTCACCCCCTTTTCCCCGAAATCTTTCTTTGTTTTGATGACAGCAAAACTTACTGTAAGTTCAAAATAGTGTGTATACATGCAAGAGTAACGAAAGACTGTAGTGCCTTTATTGTATAACTTGAGTTGCAAGGCTTATCCTGTTTCTCGCCGGCTCCAAACAAAAATAAAAAATAATGTGCACAAGAATAACGAACGAAAGACTGTATAGAGCCTTTATTGTATAACTTAAGTTGCAGGGCTTATCCTGTTTCTCGCCGGCTCCTAAAAATAACAATAGCTGAGGTGACTATACAGTGGGCTAAAAACAGGGTAGTCTGTGCGTTTCTCATTAGTCACGACGACGCGTGATTACAACAATAAAACAGGTGCGTGTCAACCCCGCGCGTTATTTTTGTGCATTGTTGCGTCGACTGACCTGCTTATTGTGCAGTTTTCTATCGGCGGAGCGTCGGTTCTGATTATATATTGGCGAAAGCCTAGTGCACGAATTAAAGTGTTCAGTGGTTGTTTTTGAGTAAACAGTCCGTCTTGAGGCAAGCAAGTAGCTATATATATATAGCTGTGTTTAACCTGATTAAACTGACCGAATTTCAGTGCATCATAGTAGTTCTGGCATTGCATCGGTCGTGAACATTGAATGAGCTTAGTCTGTTGTACTGAACACACATACTGACATACGCACGCACGCACACACACACACACTTTCCCTCTCTCTCTCTCTATCTCGACCTCTTATACATACACGCTATTTCTCCCTCCCTTCCAACACCCCACCCCCACCCCCCCCCCCCCCCCCTTCTCTCTCTCTCTCTCGTGGCAAGTGTTCAAGCACAGTACTGTAAGGGTAGCCTACTGTAACACGGACGAGGTCAGGTAAAAGGCCTGAATATTATGATAGGTTGCCAAGGATAGCGCTAGGTTTCAGCTGTGATAACCACATCAGACCGATGTTTTGTTTGTTTGTTTTTTCTGTGGTGATGTTTTTTTGTGTTTCGTTTGTTTGTTTTTCACTCGTTTGTCTTTTATATAACTGATTAGAATGGTTTGGGTAGGGTTTTTCCTTTTTACTACATTTACTCAATTTGCTTTATTCTGCTTTTATGTTTTACTGAACACTTGACCTTCAGTCAAGTACCGACCTCCTAATCACAGACTGTGCGCGCACAATTCATATCTTGTTACCACTCACAAGTTCTCTTGTAGGCTACCTCATTCCCCGCTCTTTTCTAGTTACGAGTGGCATCTGTCTGCAAAATGTATATTGAAAGCATCTGGAGCTCAAAGCATCACTGAAAGCATTGGTTCAAAAGCATGTACATGACAGGGGGAAGGTAAACAGTTTTTGTTCTTCCTTTTCATCCATAAATTTCCAGAAGTCATCTCCTTCTCCCTCTTCTTCAGCTTCGTTCATTGGCTGAAACTCCCATGTTCCATCGTGTTTTTGCATGTACGTATGACAGTTTTTACCCCGCCATTTAGGCAGCCATACGCCGCTTTAGAAGGGTGTATGCTTGGTATTTTCTTGTTTCTATCACCCATCGAACTCTGATATGGATTACGCAATCTTTTCCGTGTGCACCCGGTCTTGCGGTGCTTGTGTGTACACACGGAGGGGGATAAGGCACTAGCAGGTCTACACATGACAGTGATAAGTTGACCTGGGAGATCGGAAAAAATCGCCACCCTTAACCCTCCAGGCGCTGCCGGGATTCGAGCCCACGAACTTCTGCTTGAAGGGCCGGTGTCTTCTCCACTAGGCCATTGCACCCGTCTGAGATGGGATCAACTCCTGTTGCTAAGTAACATTTTCTTACTTTACTCTGCATGCTTTTT
This sequence comes from Littorina saxatilis, assembly GCF_037325665.1. NCBI lineage: Eukaryota > Metazoa > Mollusca > Gastropoda > Littorinimorpha > Littorinidae > Littorina > Littorina saxatilis. The sequence continues at coordinate 22,193,417 of NC_090245.1, read as the reverse complement.
GCGTAATGTGTGTGCACCTGCTTACGTGTGTGTGCTTGAGGTGTTAAAAGTGGATGAACCCCATAGGAATGTAACTGGACTGATTCAAGGTGACAGACCGCTTTCAGATGCTGTTAACTTACAGAGGTGGGTGGCATGTGTCAACAGCCTATGGTGATATTAACTACTGGCACAAAACACTGAAGGAAAGGACTAACTCACGGAGGAAAGTAGAAGGGGGGGGGAGGGGATATTATAAGATGTTTGGTGGCTTGTTGACAGACCAGCTTTTTTGTTGGTCCAAGGGGACCATATCGTCTTTTGTTTCATCTTTATCGACCAAGGCCGAAGGCCGCGGTTGATAAATATGAGACGAAAGGCGATATGCTCCCCGAGGACCAACAACAAAATGCTGGTCTGTCAACAAGCCACCAAACATCGTTTTTGTCATCATTTTGGTTGTGCAACAAAATGCACAATAACCCACAGGGAGACGAATTTTTAGAATCCAACTCCGGGCCACAAAGCATCGTCACAGTAGCTCGAGATAACACGTCAACCTTGTATGTGACGTCAAACGTAGCTTGTTGACGCTTTTCTTCCAGTCTGAAAATGTACAGAGCTGCGATCATACGTGTGAGTTCAGTAAGTGTTGAGCATATTTCTTTTCTTTTTAAGTGTTTATGACTTTTCGTTGTGGATTTTGCGATTACAGAGATAAGTTGCAAATTGACCATGAGTCGCCGCGGTAATTGTCAACATTGATTGGGTCTTTGAGAGTGAATGCTTACAATCGTTGTCCTCGGAAACACAAATCCAAAGCCGCGATGGTTCCACACATCAAACAATCAGCCTGATTGGCTTTTACTTTGACAATCCACGTTTCACCTGAAAGCTCAAACCCATTCACCACCTCGATTTATTGCATGGGAAACATGAGATTTATTTCCCAGGTGTTTGTGAATGAAAACTCGTGAAAATGATGACAATAATAATTATTATTTATAAGTTTAGAAAGAAAGAAAGAAAGAAAGAAAGTGTGAAAGAAGGACAGACAAAAGAAGCAATAAATTTATGAAAACAATACAGAAATTCCTTGATAGAAAGAGATTGTTCAAGATAACTGAAAAACAGTAAAATCAATTGCACTCTCGACAAAGCAAATTTATTTCTCACAGTGATTTTCACAAGCTGGAACTATGCACCCATTCTCACTTATTCCACCACTCATCCAACATAAAGCAACTCTTCCACTATTTACATCAACACTCACACATGCCAATGCACAACAATGTTTGTTGATGCATCCATAATTATTTCAACATGAGGTATGCTGAGCACAAGAAATGCATTCAATTACAACATCCACGCATATTAGACACAAAGTATTTACATTAAACACTTACATACACCAGTATTTCCACTCTTTACTAAAGGATCTGCACTTTCTCAGCACAAGACTGGCACATAACAAGTTTAAAATCTTTGAATTGTTACCTTTGAGTATGCACATTTTCCATCTTACGTAACTTGATAGAAATGTTTTTGTCCAACAAACTTCCTCATTTATGAGTACTTATCAGCTTCTGCTACTGTGCTACTGAGAATTAGCCAATTAACTTAATACTTGTTTCATTTTCCCCAAACTAAAAAACATAATCAGATCTTGATAAATTCCCAAAAGCAACACACAAAAAACACAAATAAACAGAAAACATACAAAGGTGATACATTTGTTGCCCATATTATAATCTAGCATTCAGTCAATGTCTTCCTCCCTCCTGTAATTCTCATGACTGCAAGGCAAAACATCATCCATCCAGTAAGAATCTATGTACCTGTCTATATCATCGCCAATACAAACTCAATCTTCTAGCCCCACATGATGTTCAGATTGCTTGTCATCACACATTTTTGGAAAAAATTTCGGAAAACAAAGTGATACTCAAACAAGAAGAGCAAACGCTCGATCGAGTCACTTTCGCAGTTCTGAATATTATATGAGGCATCAGATGGACAGGAAGAAATTGCTATTCACAACACAATGAGTCACGTTCACATAAAATTTGAGCCCGGTCACTTTTATAGTTTCCGAGAAAAGCCCAACGTTAAGTTGTGTGTTGCCGAACAGAAAAGGCTAGTTATCTCCCTTGTTTTTCTGATAACGTTCGTAAAAGGCTACAGATGTAAATACTTTGATGTAAAGAATAATCCTACAAAGTTTCAATCACATCCGATGAACTTTGTCAAAGATATAAAATGTCTAATTTTTCCTTTGACGCTGACCTGTGACCTTGAAAAAGGTCAAAGGTCAACGAAACCATCGTTAAAGTGTAGAGGTCATTGGAGGTCACGACTAAACAAAATATGAGCCCGATCGCTTTGATAGTTTCCGAGAAAAGTCCAACGTTAAGGTGGTGTCTACGGACGGCCGGCCGGACGGCCGGCCGGACAGACTAACACTGACCGATTACATAGTCACTTTTTCTCAAGTGACTCAAAATGTAAGGCTTCTTTTTAAGCCTACTGTCTATATGATACTTACCGAGACAGTACTATTCTTGCACATTATCTATTATAGGCCGAAAAAATTGGACAAAACGCTGAGTGGGTACAATTATCTCCCATAACCATGCGCCACCGTGGATCCCAAGCACTGTCCGAGTGCTTCCCCCTTACAGGATGTAGGTGGCGCGTCCTCTTTCTTTATGAGCTGCAGACCCTCAAAAAGCCCATAACATATCAAGAGGGGAGGCGGGAGGGAAACTCTAATAGTACTGTCTCGGTAAGTATCATATAGACAGTAGGCTTAAAAAGAAGCCTTACAGTCAATATAACACTTACCTCGACAGTACTATTCTTGCACAGAATACCAGAGTGGTGTGAGGGTGATATGTAGAGTATTAAACTCCTTAATCAAAATCACTTAAATCCAAGGATTAAGATACCCAGGCAATTTTCGAACAGTACTACCGTAAAAGAAAATATACCCAAGAAACATACCTTAGACTGACGTGACCATGCTGGCAACCACTGCTGTGTGGTGAACTCAATGTCAAAGTCCAGGCCACTCAAAGCTTGAATACCACTGAGTCTACGGCAAGTGGCTAAAGCGATGAGGAACAATTAGTCTTAAAAATCAGCAACTTGATACTGATGCCTGCCAGGGGTTCAAACTCATTGCTACGCAGGAGTTTGAGGACCAGAAAGACATCCCCCTTGGGAAATGAAACCCGAGGTTTAGACACCGCTGCATTGCTAATACCCGAAAGGACATTAGCGATGAGGGAGGACCTGATCAAGTGTTCAGATCTGCGACCAGTAGCGGCCGCAATCGTGGAAGCGATGGCAGATCTGTATCCAAGAAGAGTCTTAGAAGAAAGACTCTTCTTTTGATACACTTCCACCAGGAAGTTGGCCAAGTCCTGTGTTGAGGGATAAAGCGGCTTTATCCCCTTGGACAAGGCGAAGGTGGCCCAAGCTCTCCAGCGTAAGTCGTAGAGCTGATTAGTTGATCGCCTCTTAGCGTTCAAGGAAAACTCTACTGAACTCTTGTGCAATCCTAGTGCAAGCAGTTTGGAGCGCACAAGAGCCATGCGGTCAAGCACAGACTCTCTGGACGTGGATGAGGGAGGCATGATCGAGGCTGGAGCAGACCTCCCCCGTCCAGATCCAGAGGTAGAGGGTCTACGTGGGTGAGACCGCGAAGATCTGGAAACCACGGAGCTGTTGGCCAGTAAGGCGCGACCAAAATCAGTCTTGGTCGTTCCTGCAGATATTTTGCCAGCACCCTCGGAATCAGAGATGTCGGGGGATAGGCGTAAGCATCGAGGAGCCTCCACAAGAGAGTGAATGCGTCCAAGTGGAACGCATTCATGTCTCGAAAGGGGCTGACGTACCTGGGAAGCCGAGCGCTGAATCGAGTTGCGAACCGATCGATCAGAGGACGGTCCCACCTTGCCCACAGACGCTGTAGAACGTTGTGAGCGATGGTCCATTCTGTGGAGAGAACCTGATCGCCCCGACTGAGAATGTCGGCCAGGGCGTTCATTTTCCCCGGAACGAACTGGACTGACATCCGGACCTGATTGGTCTGGCACCAGAGCAGAATCTCCTCCGCCAACAGGGAGAGGGACCGAGAATTGGTGCCCCCCTGGTGGCGAAGGTAAGCTAAGCATGTGGTGTTGTTGTCCCCGTTGAAAATCAGAGGGGCCAAGGACAGGCCGAATGGGAGGGCCCGAAACTCGAACACTGTGCCCTCCCAAACGAACCAGAGCAGATGTCGGTACCCCGGGGCCACCAGGATGTGGAAGTAAGCATCCTGGAGGTCCCAGACATGGCCCAAACGTTTGGCCGGATGACCAACCGGACCGACGAAGGGGTTTCCATCTTGAACTTGCACCTGTGAAGGTACAAGTTCAAGGTGGAGAGGTCCAACACCGGCCTGAACCGGCCGTCCTTTTTGGGGACGGTGAACAGGCGGGAGCAGAACCCCCGAGAAGGCTGAGAAAGGGGGTAGACCGCCTTCTTCTCGACCAACGAGTTCACCTCGTCCTGAAGAGCCTGCCATCTGGCAGGGTCTCGAGGAGGGGGGAAACGTCCAGGGTAGAGCGGACAATGGAGGTTGTGACGACAGCGGTAGAGAAAACCCCGACCACACCACCCTCAAGAAAAACTGGTTGGAGACCAGTCTGCCCCACATGCCGCGGGCCCGAAAAAGGGAACCGACGGACGAAAGAGGGGCAACTTGAGGGGGCGTCAACGTAGGGCCGGGACTCACTGAAAATTCTGCTGGCGGGCAGGCGCAGGCTTGCGACCACCCCCCCTGGTGGTGGTGCTTCCCCTTACCTGTCTGAGCACCCTTCGTCTTGCTTGGGAACGCAACAGGCGCCTAAGAGGAGGAAGAAGGAGGCAGTGAAACTGGCTTCCTCTTCTTCTTCTGAGGCTGGGAGCTGGAGGTGACTGTAGCACTTCTCTTACTCCCCGCCGCCGTCGCCGAAGCAGCGAGGCCAACCATCAGAGAATCAGTGTTCCTCTGGCGTGTGGACTCCACCACAGAACGAACAGTGTCCGGATGAAAGAGGGAAGAAGGCTGAGGAAACGTGTTCCTCAGACTCTTCCTCATATCCGGAGGCACTATAGAAGTAGGCAGAAAATGATCACGGAACAGGGCCAATAAAGTGGACCCGTGTTCCAATGGCCAATTCTGCCGCAGACGTCACGCACGATCGCACGGCATGCAAAGCCCGATCCACTCGAACCGTGTCAAGGACCCGAGTGGAATCGGACTCTGCCCGATCGGGAGGGTTCAACAGTGTGGACAGCGTGCTCATCCATGTCAAGGCCTGTGATTGGGCCTCGACTGTGGAAGAAACGGTGGCCTCAAGATTGTGGAACGAAGCAGAGCTCAGTTCCACCTTCTTGACCGAAGGCACCTCCCCAACGAACACATCACCGTCAGCCCCACCCTAAACACTCGAAGTCTGGAAAGGGAGAGTTCGAGAGTCAAAGGGAAAAGGGAGGGACGAAACAGATTGGACACGAGGAAACAGTGGAGGTGCGCCTCCCAAAGGAAAGCATGGCACTGAACCCGCGTCCTCCCGAGGAACATAGGTCGCGTTTGCACGTGAATCTGTACTCCTCAGGCGATGTGCTGCCGCTTCCACCGTGGCACTAAGACTAGGGTGGAACGCGAATTGCCGGCGGACGGATCGTTCATAAAACGAGCCGCCGGCAGACGCGGCGTGAGCCTCCCGCGCCCGGGCCGAAGCGGACTCAAAGGACGAGAGGGCGTCTCAGGGAAGGACGTCCTGAAACTGTTCAAACGTCCTTCTAGCTGTGCGAGGACGAGCCTCCTGCCTCTCGTCCTCAGACCCCGGGTCCAGGTCCTGTGTGTCAACACTAGACGACAGACGCTTAAGAGAGGCATCCGTGACGTCAAGACGCCGCGTGATGTCTGTCATGTACTGTTGGAAAGTACGAAGCATAGCTTCGGAAGTTCCATCAGAAACCGGCAAGGGTAGAGGATCAGTGTTAACCTCAGGGCGACCCTGATCCTCCTCCCTATCGTCCTCCGACTCACTCTCCTCTTCACTTCCCAACAACTCCTCAAAAGCAGGAGTGTAGGGAGCTTGAGGGGGAAGAGCCGAAAGCGATGAAGCAGGCTGTGAAGAAACGCCCACAGAAGCAAGAGGCCGCGAAGACCCCTGCCCCAAAGACGAAACGTCTCCAGCAGCCGAAGGGGGAGAAAAACAACAACCCTGCGACTGTTGGGTCAGCCCAGCCAACGAACCCCCGCCATTTATAGACTGAACAGGAACCCATCGGGTCTGATCAGAAAAGAAATGGTCCGGTCCGGTCGGGGGTGCCGATCCGGTCCGGTAGGGTGGTCCGGTGTTCCGGTCCGGTGCCGGACCATCCGGAGGTCCCGTTCGGCACCGAACCATCGTACCCACAGAAGTGTTCGGGTGGTTAGGTCCGGACGTGGACATACCGTACCATACGGACCCGTGGTCCGGTATGGTCCGGTTCGGTGCCAGACCATCCAGACCAACAGAGGTGGTCGGGTGGTCCGGCACCGGGCCATCCGGACCCGTAGGTCCGGACCCGTAGGTCCGGACCCGTAGGTCCGGTACCATCCGGAGGTCCTGTTCGACATCGAACCATCCCTACGCACAGAAGTGTTCGGGTGGCTCGGTCCGGGCGTGGACGTACCGTACCATCCGGACCCGTAGGTCCGGTTCGGTGCCAGACCATCCGGACCAACAGAGGTGGTCGGGTGGTCCGGACCGGTCCGGTAGGGTGGTCCGGTGTTCCGGTCCGGTGTTCCGGTCCGGTCCCGTACCATCCGGAGGTCCCGTTCGGCACCGAACCATCCGTACCCACAGAAGTGTTCGGGTGGTTCGGTCCGGACGTGGACACACCGCACCATCCGGACCCGTAAGTCCGGTGGTCCGGTGCCAGACCATCCGGACCAACAGAGGTGGTCGGGTGGTCCGGTCCGGACCGGACCACCGGTCCAGCACCGGACCATCCGGACCCGTAGGTCCGGTCCGGTCCCGTACCATCCGGAGGTCCCGTTCGGCACCGAACCACCCGTACCCACAGAAGTGTTCGGGTGGCTCGGTCCGGACGTGGACATACCGTACCATCCGGACCCGTAGGTCCGGTTCGGTGCCAGACCATCCGGACCAACAGAGGTGGTCGGGTGGTCCGGACCGATCCGATAGGGTGGTCCGGTGTTCCGGTCCTGTGGTCCGGTCCCGTACCATCCGGAGGTCCCGTACGGCACCGAACCATCCGTACCCACAGAAGTGTTCGGGTGGTTCGGTCCGGACATGGACCTACCGTACCATCCGGACCCGTAGGTCCGGTGGTCCGGTATGGTCCGGTTCGGTGACAGACCATCCGGACCAACAGAGGTGGTCGGGTGGTCCGGTTCGGACCGGACCACTGGTCCGGTACCGGACCATCCGAACCCGTAGGTTCGGTCCGGTCCCGTAGCATCCGGAGGTCCCGTTCGGTACCGAACCATCCGTACCCACAGAAGTGTTCGGGTGGCTCGGTCGGACGTGGACATACCGTACCATCCGGACCCGTAGGTCCCGCATGGTCCGGTTCGGTGCCAGACCACCCGGACCAACAGAGGTGGTCGAGTGGTCCGGCCCCGACCGGACCACTGGTCCGGTACCGTACCATCCGGACCCGTAGGTCCGGTGTGTTCCGGTTCGGTGCCAGACCACCCAGACCAACAGAGGTGGTCGGGTGGTCCGGTCCCGACCGAACCACTGGTCCCGTACCGTACCATCCGGACCCGTAGGTCCGGGGGTCCGGCAAGGGCCTAAGGTCCGGTACGGTCCCGTACCATGGGTCCCGTCCGGACCAAACCCGGAGGTCAAGTCCAGTCGGGACCCGTGGGTCCGGTTCGATCCCGACCCGTAAGCCTGGAACGTTCCGGACCCTTGGTCCGGACCATCCGTCACCCGAACACCAGACGCTAAGGAATGGCGTGGGGTCAAGACGGTCCGGTCGGAGGTGTCGGTCTGAGCAACAGAAACAATGTTCCCGTCGCCCTGACCATTCGACAGAAGTACCACGTTCTGTCGAACACCTCCACGTCCAGTAACTAGTCGGCCGGAGCGTCTTAACAAGAGGGACAGCCACCAGTCACACGGACGTCAGAGGGAACCGTAGTAGCAGTGGTCGTAGGCACGAAGCCTGAAACCCCTGCCCCCACAGGACCGCCCTGAACGGGGTCAATTCGCATCCCAACCCCAGCGGGGAGGGAATTCAGAGACCCCGTCATCTCCTCCGATCTCCCCCCCCAGGAGGCCGAAACTACTGTCGAAACAGCAGCAGACGACCCAGCGAGGGAGTTCAGAGGAGGACCCGTGTCCCTCCTGGCTTCCACAGCGGTGGAAACCGAGGAGGGCACAGGAGAGGCACCGGAAAAAGGAAGATTTTAATGCCAACTGCACCCGGTGTTCCCAGGCGGTCACCCATCCAAGTACTAACCGGGCCCGACGTTGCTTAACTTCGGTGGTCGGACGAGAACCGGTGTTTACAACGTGGTATGGCCGTTGGCTGTCAAAACCTGAGTCTCTCCAGTAGCCCCTAGATCGGATTCACCAACCCCCAAAGAGGGTTGGGAATCGACCTGCCCCCGGATTCGAGCCAGGGAGGAGAAGGAAACCTTCCCCCCAGGCTTGAAACCGGGAGGAGCTGAAGCCTGAGACTGAGGGCCGGACAACGGCGTCGAAGGGGGGGAAGCCTGTTCCACTGAAGGAGAAGGAGAAAGAAGCTTATTCTTTCTCCTCGACCTTCCCCGAACCTTCGACGGCGCAGCCCCGCCCGAAGTCCCAGGCTCAAGCCCAGCCTTGTTTGAGCAAGCTCGCATTGAGCTTGCTCAAACAGGTTTTCTCCGCCCTCCCTCGCCGCAAACGCAAAGCGTTTGGGGAGGGAGAGTCGGAGCGCCGAAAGATCCCCTTCTCCGTGCGTAAAACATGACGCTGGGCGCCCGGAGAAGGGTTGCCCCCGGCAGACTCTGGTTCCGTAGAACCAGAGCCCAAAACAGGACGAGACATCCTACCTCGCCCTGTACGTACCCTTAAAGACCGAGAATTAACAAAATTCAAAGAAAATTTAGGTCAATACTCAAGTGAATGCGGCGAAACGAGAAGCAGACGACCGGTCACCACGAAGTAGGACGGGAGGCACGCCGAGTCCGCCACACAAAAACGGAGGCACAAGTTGAAGGAAACACAACGTAGCCTCAAGCCAGAAGTGGAAAAACACACAATAATCCAACAGGTGATAGTCCACACAGAAAAGAAGCCTCTTAGTCCAAAATAATCCGGGAGCGTAGCAGAAACACAGCCGGTCTGACACGCGCGAAAAAAGAAAGAGGACGCGCCACCTACATCCTGTAAGGGGGAAGCACTCGGACAGTGCTTGGGATCCACGGTGGCGCATGGTTATGGGAGATAATTGTACCCACTCAGCGTTTTGTCCAATTTTTTCGGCCTATAATAGATAATGTGCAAGAATAGTACTGTCGAGGTAAGTGTTATATTGACAACCAACCTTCATACAAGTAATGTCTGTCTTAGTATGAGTCCATCACTACAAAAACACAAAAAAAAAGAAGACGGGAAGAAAACTTTTACAAACAAGGGATGTACACAAAATTCATAAACCCTTTTTTTCTGACCTTTATGAAAACTAAGCCTCATGAGAAACCATCATACTGTTGTTATTATTACAATGCAACTTGGCAACTCGACTGTTCAGTTCCTTTGAAAGCCAAGGGTATTGATGAGTATACTGTACATCTTCGAAACGTCCCCGTAAATTTACCTCTTTGCGTCAAGTGTTCATAGTAACTTTGACCAGAAAATGCCCTCCTTCTTCCGTCACGGCAGAAGAATGAAAGACGACAAAACCTAACGACATCTCTCACACACACACACACACACACACACACGTATGGTCACAGTAGTCAGTCTAGGAAGCAGCCTTTTCCCTGTCCTTATCCCCCGGTCCTTCGCTGGAGTCCTCAGGTTCTCTCTCCTTGTTCCAGCTCTGCAGGCCTTTGGGTAATGTTGTGTCCTCATCCAGTGAGCCTGGTAGAAAAGTATGGCATTCGTTTAACAGAAAGAAGGACTTGAACAACAAACAAACAAAATATGGAAAAGCATAAGACAAGAAATAAAACAGACAAAATATTTCCCAAAATATTTGTTCATTGGTGAATTAAGAAGCGACAACTGTTGACTGTTCCATTCTGTCATCACAGGGCACAAAGCCAAATACTGTTAACATCATGATGTTACGATATGATTTACATAGTTGATACGCAGTGTGAGTCAAGGTACCCCTGACTCTGAAAAAAAAGCAGTGATGTTCTTTGTTGTGGAATGCTAGATCTTGGACCATGGAATTGCTACAACGACAGAAAACTTTGCCCTGTTTGAATTTCACAGAAACGTAACTCCTGTGCTTTGACTTCATGGAACATGCATGGTCTCAAAAGCATCACCACCCCCCCCCCCCCCCCCCCCTCATCCTTGTAAGAGACTCATATTGCCCAACACAAATGAACCTTGGTATTCTCTCGCTCTTACCTGTGCCCTCCACAAACTCCTCATAGGTGGACTTCTCAGCGAAGGGTCTCTTGCCCAGCAGCTCCACCATGTCATCCTTGTCCAGCTTCTCCTTCTCCAGCAGTCGCAGCGCCACCTGACACACACACACACACACACACACACACACTCATATGGTCAATATCTGACCACAAGACCAGGGGGCATAACTCCACTACACAACGATCACAACATATCACACTGTCTGATTATGTCCCTTCAACCAACCTCAAAGATCACGTCTAACCACAGCCACAACTGCCTCCTCTGATAAAAAAAGAGGCAATGTTAAAATATTCCTAGCCTAACAAAGAATAAATCAGTGATTCCAAGTACTGCATTAGTCAGCTCCCTGCAAAGTTTAATGCCTCAGCAAAGCAAAACAATGTTTCAAACATTGAAAAGAATCACCGAACACCCGCAGCAGTAGAGTTCAATGGTTGGAGGCATCTTGGACTGGGAATTGCTAGAACAGAAAAGTTTGTCCTCCCTGAACTTCACTGAAAGGTAACTCCCATGCTTTGACCCCCATGGAACACGGTCTGGAAAGCATTTTTGTCTGAAATTGGCCTTTACTGCACCCCCACCCCACCCCCCTCAATCTCTGTATCTATCTGTCTCACTCTCTCTTTCTCTCTCTCTGTCTCTGTCTCTCCCTCTCTCTCCAAATGAGTCCCATTCTCTTGCTCTCTCTATCTCTGTCTTCAATTTCTTTCTCTCTCCAATCTCTCTCACTTTTTGTCTGTCTCCCTCTCTCTTTCTGTTGTTCCCTGTCTTCCTCTCTCTTTCCGTCCCTCTCCCTCTCCCCCCTGCCTCATCCCCCTCTCTGTCTCTCTCTCACCTTTTCCACATCATCCTTGTGCTTGTTGAGGAGTTCCATGGTCCTGTCGTAAGCTCCCCTGACGATTCCGCGCACCTCCGAGTCGATGAGCTGTGCCGTCTGCTCGCTGTAGGGCTTGTCGAACACCATCTCCCCTTGCTGTGGCATCTCAAAGGACAGATTACCCACCTTCTCGTTCATCCCAAAGTGCACCACCTGTAAGAGAAGCCAGAGGGGTCGGGTTCAACATAATGCACTGGTTCGACATGACACTTGCTGGTCTTACTTCTTACAATAGTTTTACAGAGTATCAACCACACCATGCAACGTGTTTTCAATGTGATTTAATCCTTATTGTATACTCTCTGTTTCAGCTTTGCTTAAAATGCAGAAACTTTTTGAAAAATGTCTGTGTTCATCTCATGTTGTAAAATACCATTGAACCACTTTTATTGTGTATTCTTGTTTTCATAATTGAGAGTTTAGAAACTGGTGATACTTGCAGTGCATACACACATACTAAATGCAATAATAAAAGCAACAAAAACACTAGCAAATCATATGCACAGATTTCCAATGCACAGGCTGTGAAAGGCTGAAAGTAACTGTGGTACACAAGGCTGTGCTGAGAGCTCCTCTAACTCTCTGCACATTGGTCTTTGAATCAGCCTACCCGGATATGCCTCTATCTGCCAACAAGTTCAACTTAATCCCTAAAAAGAGTTTCACAGATTATGAAAAAAGTATCTAACCTGAGCGTACGCGTTCTGCGTCACTTTTTTCAGGTCGTCCTGAGCCCCTGTGGTGATGCGGTTAAAGAAGATCTGCTCCGACACGCGTCCTCCGAGCGTCATGCACATTCTGTCCAACAGCTGAAATACACAGGTCACAATCAAACTACATGTACGCACATGTGCATTTCAAAAAGATGTTGACTGTTAAACCACCAATTTACTTGACATACAGTGGAACCCCCCTTTCAATAAGACCCCCCAATTTAAGACCTTATTTTTCAGAATTTCTGTTCATAACCTCTGTAAATTTACCTCCATTTTAAGACTCCCCCCTTTTTAGGACCTAATTTTCTCAGATCTTTGGAGGTCTTAAAATGGGGGTTCCGCTGTACTCAGAGGCAAACTGATATCGAAGATTTGGATATTGCAAGTTCTTTCCTTGCAAAACAGATTTCACCATCTATTATTTCCATAAATGCACAAGAAAGCAAGGGACATGCATGGCCACCATTCATGACTCATTTCAGCTCCATGGCCGCGAGCATCATTAACTGGTCTCACTCTCTTTTTACACACATCTGTTTGCTTACAAATCAAGGATTCAATTCAACCAAGTGTACATGTAGATCTGTGCTTATTCATTAATTCATGCAAGCAACACCTAGTTTTGAACAGGCTTTTTAGATAGCATCTCTACAGTATTTTCTGCCCAACAGGTTATAAAGAAGCAGAAAATGAACTTTACCTGTTCTTGTGTGTAGAGGTACTGCTCCTTTGGTAGATATTGTGCGTAACCCAACCCCTTGCCCCTTGGAATAATGGACACCTGAAAGCCGAGACATGAAAGTTACTTAACAAGTTGCGTAAGGCGAAATTACTACATTTAGTCAAGCTGTGGAACTCACAGAATGAAATTGAACGTAGTCCGCCGCTAGTGCAAAAGGCAGTGAAAGTGACGAGCCTGTTTGGCGCGGCAGCGGTTGCGCTGTGCTTCATAGCACGCTTTACTGTACCTCTCTTCGTTTTAACTTTCTGAGCGTGTTTTTAATCCAAACATATCATATCTATATGTTTTTGGAATCAGGAACCGACAAGGAATAAGATGAAATTGTTTTTAAATTGATTTTGAAAATTTAATTTTGATCAAAATTTTTAATTTTTTTAATTTTCAGAGCTTGTTTTTAATCCAAGTACAACATATTTATATGTTTTTGGAATCAGAAAATGATGAAGAATAAGATGAACATAAATTTGGATCGTTTTATAAAAAAAAAATTTTCTTTACAATTTTCAGATTTTTAATGACCAAAGTCATTAATCAGGCATGGGAATTGAAAATTGTAAAAAAGGCGGAAAATTTATAACTGAAGACGCGAAGCGTCATGTCGACGGCGCGAAGCGCCTAGCCTTACTAGGGGGGTACGGGGGCACGCCCCCCCCCAAAATTTTTTTCTCCAAAGAACCCAGATGGTGCAATCTGGTGTCATCTGAGCTCCAAGTTTGCCATTAAATTCTGTTCTTAGAATCAGAGTTTTTAGTACAAAAATGTACCAATTTTTGCTTTTTTGAAGAAAAAAATATATACATGTATTATATGGTTTAAATTTGTTAAAAAATTGATCTGAGATAAACAGGAACATGTAACTTGTAACACAATCTGTGCAACCTGGTTTACTTTCAAACATACAAGTTCAAGTAACTGAGGCGGGCGGTAGCAGTGCGTGAACAAAGTACGGAAAGTTTTCGCGGGCTTTTGCGCAAAGGCCAAAGTAACCGGTGCTTTTTTTTGTGTGCCTCCCCCCTTTATTTTTTCGGCGGACACTTTTGCATTTTCGGCGGAACAAAAAAACAAATTCGGCGGAAATCCGTCGTTTGGCGGACAATTCCCATGCCTGATTAATTAATTTTTAAGCCACCAAGCTGAAATGCAATACCGAAGTCCGGCCTTCGTCGAAGATTGCTTGGCCAAAATTTCAATCAATTTGATTGAAAAATGAGGGTGTGACAGTGCCGCCTCAACTTTTACAAAAAGCCGGATATGACGTCATCAAAGACATTTATCGAACAAGAAGGGCAAAGCCCATACGACTCACATGCTTGACCTTTACATGACCTTGACCTTCAGGGTCAAGGTCAAATAACTAAACCTAGCAATGACATCATACACTAAGAACTGCTTTACACATTTTTGCTACCAAAATACATGTGACCTTGACCCAAGGTCAAGGTCATCCAAGGTCATGCAACACAAAGTTGTTAATTCAAGACATAGGAAGTACAATGGTGCTTATTGGCTCTTTCTACCATGAGATATGGTCACTTTTAGTGGTTCACTACCTTATTTTGGTCACATTTCATAAGGGTCAAAGTGACCTTGACCTTGATCATATGTGACCAAATGTGTCTCATGATGAAAGCATAACATGTGCCCCACATAATTTTTAAGTTTGAAACAGTTATCTTCCATAGTTCAGGGTCAAGGTCACTTCAAAATATGTATACAATCCAACTTTGAAGAGCTCCTGTGACCTTGACCTTGAAGCAAGGTAAACCAAACTGGTATCAAAAGATGGGGCTTACTTTGCCCTATATATCATATATAGGTGAGGTATTCAATCTCAAAAACTTCAGAGAAAATGGGAACAAGAAGAGCAAACGCTCGATCGAGTCACTTTCGCAGTTCTGAATATTATATGAGGCATCAGATGGACAGGAAGAAATTGCTATTCACAACACAATGAGTCACGTTCACATAAAATTTGAGCCCGGTCACTTTTATAGTTTCCGAGAAAAGCCCAACGTTAAGTTGTGTGTTGCCGAACAGAAAAGGCTAGTTATCTCCCTTGTTTTTCTGATAACGTTCGTAAAAGGCTATAGATGTAAATACTTTGATGTAAAGAATAATCCTACAAAGTTTCAATCACATCCGATGAACTTTGTCAAAGATATAAAATGTCTAATTTTTCCTTTGACGCTGACCTGTGACCTTGAAAAAGGTCAAAGGTCAACGAAACCATCGTTAAAGTGTAGAGGTCATTGGAGGTCACGACTAAACAAAATATGAGCCCGATCGCTTTGATAGTTTCCGAGAAAAGTCCAACGTTAAGGTGGTGTCTACGGACGGCCGGCCGGACGGCCGGCCGGACAGACTAACACTGACCGATTACATAGAGTCACTTTTTCTCAAGTGACTCAAAAATGTGAAAAATAGCTGTTTTTTAGACAACATTTATGGCCCCTGCGACCTTGACCTTGAAGCAAGGTCAAGATGCTATGTATGTTTTTTGGGGCCTTGTCATCATACACCATCTTGCCAAATTTGGTACTGATAGACTGAATAGTGTCCAAGAAATATCCAACGTTAAAGTTGTCCGGACGGGGGGGGACGGACGGACGGACGACTCAGGTGAGTACATAGACTCACTTTTGCTTCGCATGTGAGTCAAAAAATGATAAAAATGTCCAGGGATATCATACCCAGGAACTCTCATGTCAAATTTCATAAAGATCGGTCCAGTAGTTTACTCTGAATCGCTCTACACACACACACACGCACACACACACATACACCACGACCCTCGTCTCGATTCCCCCTCTATGTTAAAACATTTAGTCAAAACTTGACTAAATGTAAAAAGGACACATATACACAAGCAGGTATCCTATCAGGGCAAAGACCTCTATGTAATAGAAGAAATCAGTCCTAAACCAGTCCAAGAAATAAACATGAACTATTTGCCTCCCGTGACATGGGAAGTAACTCAGTTAATCTCAAACATAAAAAAACGTAGCAAAGTAACCACAGCGAGTTTTCCGAAATCATAAACGCTCAAACATTACAGGAAGCCAGTACAAAAAAAAACAAAAAAAAACCCAACAAAAGTTGGGTTGCATAATGCGCGTTTCCAGGCTCTGCATAAGGATTCATGAGCGGGCAATTTGGGGGCGCTCTGGGAGGCATTTGGTCAAACCAAAAAAGGAACATACCTTCAGCAGGGGGTCAGCGTGCTCCAGGTACCAGCCGGCCACAGCGTGTCCAGCCTCGTGATAGGCTACCGTCTTCTTCTCCTCTGGCTGCAGAACCTGGGTCTTCTTCTCCAGACCTGCAATACAACACAATGCAATACAATACATAACAATATCTATACATATAAATAAAAGAGAGTGTCTGTCTGTCTGTGATCGCCAAAGCTCCGAGAAGGAAGGGGGCAGGAAGACGATGTCGTGCATGTGCACTCCTGTGACTGTGAAGATGTGCACCTGACCACCACCGCCGCTGCCGACGCCGCTGCGCTGCCAGCCCTCCAATCCTCCTCCGCCTCCCCCCCCCCCCCCCCCCCCCGCAAGAGAGAAACTTTTAGTTGTGGCTTGGCTCTTCTAAAAAAAAAGTAAACTTGCCCCCCCCCCCCCCCCCTTTCAATCCCCAGATCCGACCCCCCCACCACCACCACCCCCACTCCCACCACCACCGCCGACTCCACAACTACCACTCCCACTAGCCCTATATCATCAACACCAACCCAACCGGGCCACCATCCCCAGCACCCCCATCATCCCCCATCACCACCACACCAACCCCTTCCTTACCCCCTAAAAGAAAAAAGAATTATAGCAATCTCGATGTCATCACTGCATGTCTACTAAAAGGGCTACATTTCGTCTACAACACATCAAAGCACAAGCCGTGTCTGCATCCCTCAGCAGGTTCACGTCATATTCCGGAGTATTCAGATCAAAGCACGAAGCCGCGGCGTATCAGCACGATTGCAAAACTGAAGAGAATTCTCATGCCCTCGTACAGATAAAACGCTCGAAAGAATTACACGCACTTGTCACACACAGAAACAGATTGCATATAGATCTACACTTGATCATTCAAAACAACAATCGCGCTTTCTGTATATGTCTCTGAGAATTCACACACGCACACACTAGCTCTCTCTGTCCTAAAATATCAATATGTGACAAGACAGACAGAGAGACAAACAGACAGACAGACAGACAGACAGACAGACAAAGAGAGAAAAAAACACACACACACACACACACACACACACACACACACACACACACACACACACACAGTCTTCCTACCCCCTCCCGTCTCTGACCTTTGGCGACCACACACACATACACACATACACGTGACACACACACACACGCAAGCACGCACGAACACACACACACACACACATACACACACTCTCTCTCTCTCCCTCTCTGGATCTGGATCTGGATGTAGTACATTGCAGTAGCCAATAATGGCTGTCGTCGCAATGGGCGAGAGAGCGCAGCGTGACGGAGTTTAAAAACTTTCTATACATGCATGCCCTTCCAGGTTGGAGGTGTCAACTGCTCGAGTTTGGGCAGTGTTTAAAAGCAGGATAAAAACACCTGGCGGTGCGCCGATGGTGGTGGGGCCCTGCCAACACCTGATGTAAATGTGTTGGCAGTTGCTGAACGTACCACAGAGTCTTGTAGGCGGTTCCATTCAGCCGGCGTCCTGACAAAAAAAGAGTTTCTATACGGTTCTGACCGGCTATCCGGAATTTTGAAGGGTCTCTCTCTCTCTCTCTCTCTCTCTCTCTCTCTCTCTCTCTCTCTCTCTCTCTCTCTCTCTCTCTCTCTCTCTCTCTCTCTCTCTCTCTCTCTCTCTCTCTCTCTCTCTCTCTCTCTCTCTCTCTCTCTCTCTCTCTCTCTCTCTCTCTCTCTCTCTCTCTCTCTCTCTCTCTCTCTCTCTCTCTCTCTCTCTCTCTCTCTCTCTCTCTCTCTCTCTCTCTCTCTCTCTCTCTCTCTCTCTCTCTCTCTCTCTCTCTCTCTCTCTCTCTCTCTCTCTCTCTCTCTCTCTCTCTCTCTCTCTCTCTCTCTCTCTCTCTCTCTCTCTCTCTCTCTCTCTCTCTCTCTCTCTCTCTCTCTCTCTCTCTCTCTCTTATCATATGTATAGATAGATATTTTGAGTGGGAGAAGAAATGTCTGCGTATAAATGCTTCTCTTTACATCACTTAATAAATTTTCTTTTTAAACATACACTTTTGAACCGAACTCAGAATGTTTTATTACCTGCGTGTGTGTGTGTGTGTGCGTGTGTGTGTGTGTGTGTGTGTGTGTGTGTGTGTGTGTGTGTGTGTGTGTGTGTGTGTGTGTGTGTGTGTGTGTGTGTTTGAGAGATGCACACAGACAGCCATAGACAGACAGAAGAGCCCGGGCGAAGCCGGGTCTCTCACGCTAGTAATACAATAAGATAAACAATACAATACAATACTGTACAATACATTACAATTCAATGGAGTCCCCCCTTTTTTTTTTAAACTTAATGAAAAGTGACAAAACGTGGACTCAGTCAAACAAACTCACACACACACAGTCTCAGTCTCTCTTTGTCTCCTCTCTCTCTCTCTCAACTTTAACTAACAACATAATGTACGGTACTTACCAGCTACAACTCGTTCAATAGCCTGCTCAAAATGGTTCATCATTATAGACGTGTTCAGGTCACGAGCAGCTATCAAGGCCGCTTCATTGCACACGTTGGCTATGTCAGCTCCTGTTCACAGAAGACAAAAAAGCAAAATGTTGATGGCCATTAGGAAGCACAATAAGTTCTTGCTATGCTGATTGTGTAAGATTCTGGTAAGTCAGTCAAAATAGGTTTACAGATCACACTCGTATGTAAAGGTTACATGCCGAGTCTCAGTGATTATTAAAAATAATGGTCGAAGTTAGCGGATCATGAAAAATGCGAGCATCAGCGAGCTTTTTCATGACCACGAACTGAGACCATTATTTTTAATAATCACTGAGACGAGGTGTGTAGCCTCTTTATTCCTCCTTTCTTCAGTTATTCAAAGAAAAGAGGAGTTTTTGTGCGCAAGTTTGGTCGAATCCTATTCACTCGACCAGTCAACCCGCGCAGGCGATCGATTAATGCGCGGTTGTATAGTTCCGTGCAAATCATTCCATTCTGTTAACACTTCTTGTCAGTTTCCCTGTTTTGGACTAAAATCAAGAACACATATATGTTGTTATTCTGCTGTGGCGGTAAAGGCAGATATTGTGTGTTCTGTTCATGTTTTGGTATCGCTTAGGATATGTTCTTTCATAGAATGGGACTAGCAGACGAACTTTTGCACCCGTGTTCCAACGTTAAAAAGTTAAGTTTTCTGGGGCAAAATAGTGTATGAAACCACTTTATGTTCTTTAAATTGATGAGATGTGTGCATTTGGTTTCGTGTGATCTGTTTATAAAATGAAATATTGTTGAAAACTGACCGTCGGATTGCAGTTATTGTCGAAGAAACTGAGTGAAAAGAAATTTGAAAGGGGAACTACTCTTGTCGCTAGACAAAGTATGAGAGTTACTTGCCTTGGGAATTTGCTTGTGTTAAACGTTTGTGAACGGCAGATCTAGATTCAGAAAACACCCGAACTCATGGATTTTATACGGAGATTCATGTGTTCAAGCCTGTAGTTGATAGTTTAAATGCGGTATGTTTGTATTGTTTGCTCCAGAGATGTATATTTCGTACATTAGAGCGTTCGGAACTTTTCAATCGCAAAAGTAGATCCCACAAAGTCTAGCTCCTAAACCTGTGTGCTATCGAGGATTCAGGCCTGTTGTTGGGTAAGTGATTTTGGTTGCTGGGTAAGTTACCGAAAAATAACTAGCCCTACAAGATTACAGAGAGAAAGAAGCAGAGGGGGGAATAACAAGTTTTCTGTGAGTAAAACATTTCAAATCACGACATATGTATGCTCCAAATATATATGCGTACATTTTGAAGTTGCAAAACCAAACAAGTAATATTCTGCCCATTTCTACTGCAGGTAACTGCTGCATCTCTGGTAGATATGTTTTCTTCCTTTTTTCACTTCTTCGGTTAAGGCAATGATGTTTGTTTTTTCAACCATAATAATACAACATTAGCCTTTTCTAACCAGCAACACTCTGTAAGCTGATAAAAGTGTTCCTGAATCCTATATTTCTTCAAGGAGCAGAGATGAACAATTCAGCTTGCACAAACCTGAAAACCCTGGCGTCAGAGCTGCCATTTTCCTTGCTAGATCTGCTTTGTTCACATCTGTCTTCAATGGACCAAGATGAACTTTGAATATAGAAGCTCTGAAAACAAACAAACATACATTTTGAACATGGTTGTACTTCAACACTGACTGTAAACGTCCATTACCAAACCAGAACTTGATTGTGAAACTGGAACTGCATGTGGCAGCATTAGTTAGCATGAACGCCCATATTCATGTCTGAATAAGTATCAATGGATTTGTATGCATGTGGAAAGATACTTTTGATGACCACTTCATCTCAACAAATTCAGCTCCATGCTGCCAACCAGAGATAAAATGGAGATTAAGAGGTAAGAGAGGGCAAAGAAAGCGGTAAGAGCAAAGTAGACAGACAAACAGACAGAGCAAAATGACAAACCGTGATGCAGAAGAGCTTACCTGCCCTTGATGTCTGGCGAAGGAACGTAGATCTGTCTGTCAAAGCGACCAGGACGTAGCAAAGCTGGGTCAAGAATGTCCACTCTGTTGGTTGCAGCAAGAACCACCACTCCACTCTGTGTGTTGAAACCTGGAAATAAAAAGGAGGCATTATCACCGTATACTGTGAGATCAATCGTCTGATTCTGTATATTTTACCACATTTTTGTGAGAACTAAACCTTTTTTTTGTAATCATCTTCTGTGTACAGCAGTCCCTGCAATGTACGGCCCCCGGCGTGAGCGGACACCTGACATGTACGGACACATTTGCTCGGCACGGAGTGTTTTCTTTCTATATTTGCCCCCCCTTAAACGGACACCTGCAAAACGTGGACGCGGACACTCATTTTCGGTCCCAACAGCAGGTCATACCTCCAATGTACGGACAGACCATCGTCAAATGTTCACCACAACAAAGTCGATAACAGAGCAGTCCGGCTCTTGGTACAAAGATCACTGCCGCAATGGCGTGATGACAGTCACTGATAACTTGAGTGCACGTGTACCCATCAGGAGAGAGGGGGGGGGGTAGTTTTGGTCAGGAGTGGAGTACATGCGAAGATGCCAACATGAAACTGCACTGTGCTCTTTATTCTTGTCTGTTGGACGTAAACAACAGAAACCACATGTACAGTCGATGAAGGTCCTGAGCGAAAGAGAGTGAAAAACGGCCACAGTTCTCAGCATCGTGTGTCTGTGTGTAACCTCTTTCATTGACAAGATACTCTTGTTTCCCCTCAGCCTTGACCAGTGAGTCGGTTGCCTAATCTGTGAACCCTTCAGTTGTCTTGCTTTGTCAAAAGTTACGACACAGTCAACTGGTTTTGCTCTGAGTGAACAGTGCAGCTGGCCTCTCTGGCCACAGCCCCAAACAGTACATGGCTGGAGGGAGTGAGAGAGAGGGAGGGGGGTGGAGGGGTAGCTGGCTAAACTCTGTGGGGTGTCCGGTGTCACTACATGTCAGCAGGAAGAGCATTGAAGAGAAATAGAGAGGTGTACTCTTCCACACAATTTCCAAGCATCAGTTGTCACGGCTTGGGGTAGGCATTAGTGAGGGAGAGTGGGAGCTGTGTTATGTACTGTGTATTTCCGACTGAAGAGTGAAAAGTCACTGCCATGCCACATGATCGGCATGCAGTCAATAAAGCCAGACAAGAAGAAAATAAATTACATGACTATGACATGCAGCTCTATCTGCTGCTATTTCTTCAAACTGGTTTTCAAGCTTATTCTTTCAAAGCATCTGCACACGCTCCTCTGTGCTGTGTTTGTGTGGCTGCTTTCGTATGTCAGTGCATGGTGAGTGTGTTCACTGCCTTGAGGATTTATTTTATCTCTTCTTTTCAACACTTTTCATACAAATCATTTTTACAGAACGTTTAAAGAAGTATTAGGAGTTTATTGTTATTGTTTAGTAGCCACAAGAAGTGATTAGCATAGATTCAATCCTGTTGTTTGTGTGTCTCTGTGTGAATGTATGGCGGAGGGGGTGGTGTGGTCACCCCTCCCGTGACCGGACACCTGCAATGTACGGACAGTTTTGCTATGACCCAAGGGTGTCCGTTCATGAGAGGGACTGCTGTACGTGAACTTGTTAGGATGCATCTGTTACATTTTGCAGAATAAACACTCACCCAAAGCTAGTACGAAGTCTCTGATGACAGCAAATCAGTCAAATACCCAGACATTCCTGTAACTGTCGGTAGCAGTGACTTCTGAAGGATTTGAATTCTAATTCGCATGAAAATTGTTAATGCCTATAACACAGAACTATTAGTGAACTCATTAACTATGGTTACTTTAGCAGACAAAGGTACAACAACATGTGTGCTGTATTTATAGATGTCTTCTCATCAGACAAGCAGGATTTTATAGGTACCACTTTACTATTACGATATAATCCCAGGAACATTCGCTTTTACTGGAAAATTCTGGCATTTTGTCAGGTATCATGTAGATATACCCGAAAAGGAATGTTCAACCGGTCAGTCCTACTGGCTTTGATTGCATTTGAGAACTTTTCCATATCAAACAGAAGCTTTTGCTACGTTATCAAACCTTGGTTTGACTGGTCGGCGTGACCAAACGACTGGTTATAACGTGATGTTATACATTGACATTGATAGTTTTATTCTTCTTCTTCTTCGTCGTTCGCTAGTTAGTTTTTATCATAAGAACCTTTTTAAATTCCTATTTATACATAAATGCATATTTTATATTGTAAAGCAGTATGCATTGTTAGAGGATTTTTTAGTAGCAGTGTTTAAATGTCGAAGCTGCTTTTCCCAGTTTTACCAAAGAGACCGACTGTATATTGTGTTATTGTATTTGTCAGACTTGATTGTACCAAGTCCCTACACATGTTGTAATGCGCTTAGAGCCAAATATTTTTGTTTTTTGTAAGGGATAGGCGCAATATAAATACACTTTATTATTATTATTATTATGTATTCTTTTATTTTAGTAATACAAGTTGACAAAACAGCTGGCGTCAACACTGTAATACTGACCGTCCATTTCCACAAGCAGCTGGTTCAGCGTGTTCTCCTGCTCGCTCTGACCCCCAAAGTTGCGACCCCCTCGCTTGCGACCCACAGCGTCAATTTCATCCACAAACAGGATGCAGGGGGCGTTCTTTCTGGCCATGGCAAACATGTCTCTCACCTGAAATCAGTCATTCAAGACACAGCTTGAGTACATGAGTCAGTCAATACACAGCTTGAGTACACACAGCTCCAAAACTCACACAAAGATAACTTGACACAGTAAAGTAATAAATAAAGTAATCAGATAAACAAAGGGAGGTAAGCACTATACCTGCATACAACATGCGTAATAGAGTAAGTGAGAGTTATTCGGAACCAGTCTCCTGGCACCTTTGTTTTTCAGATCTCTACAGCACAACGCTCTGCTTCATTTGTTTAAGGTTAATGAGATAACTCAGATTCATACATACCTGATAGATAAGGAAAATTTCACAATAATAATTGTTTACTTTATTTTGTGACTTGTGCTTGCTATATTTGTTAATTTGTTTGCATTTGACTCATACTATGTGACGACTCTTAGATGCAAGAGCTCGGAAGATCTTATTTCTAATTTGCTCATTTATTTGCTCGTTTTTGATTGGCCTTGAAGACCCACTCCTGCTCAGAACAATTCACTTTTGTTTTAAAACTATACTTACAATAAGCCTAAAACCAAACTCAATCCAAAAAAAACCCATCTCACCCTGGAAGGTCCCACACCAACAAACATCTCCAGAAACTCAGAGCCAGACACAGTGATGAAAGGCACGTTGGCTTCACCAGCAGTGGCCTTGGCGAGGAGGGTCTTGCCTGTTCCCGGGGGGCCTGTGAGAATGGCGCCTTTGGGAATCTTGGCTCCAAGGTCCACATACTGCTGAGGGTTCTTCAGAAAGTTGACAAACTCCATGATCTCCACTTTGGCTTCCTCGCAGCCCGCCACATCACTGAAAAAACATGCAAGACAAATGACGAGAATGAAAGAGTCACATGTCTTAAAGGACATGTCATGCGTTTTCTGCAACAAGTAGGTCATCACAGGCTTTGAATGAACAAAGATATTGATAACAATAGGCGTATTTATAGGGCACAGGTGGTTTTTATTCAAAGTGCCTTCAAATAACCTACAGGAACGAAGCAAATGGCATCAACAAAAAAGTCATAAAGAAAAGTGCAAACAGGGAAACCCAATACAGAAAACTTAAAACCTATACCCACTCAAACTTTTGATTCTACATGCATGGCAAGACTGCTTGCATTAGAATGTAAAACACAGCTATTACATACTAATTCTAGCCTGAGAGGGAAGCAAGGCAAAACCAAAAAAACACTGGCCACTCTGAAGCGCACAAACTCACCTGAACTTGACCCCAATATCCTCTTTGATGATCTTGGCTGTGCTCTGTCCAAAGCCAAATATTCCACCTGCACCTCCTCTTGAGCCGCCACGGCCCCCTCCTCCCTGTGTGAACACGAAGACTATGTGATGCCTTTCAAGTTGAGTAACTATCAAATTAAAACAAGCCACAGTGGAAAAAAATGCTTGTCTAATAAATAATGTCAATCTTCAGCAATCTCCTTTTTTGGTATCCCCCTGTGAGGGTCGTAATCACACTGAATGAATATCACAATGTTCACTCTTCTTTCAGTATGTGATGTCACATCCACGGGGCTAATTCTAGAGATAGCCAACTCTCTTAAAGCGACTAACTTGTTAGAGATAAAAGACACCCCCCTCCTTATGCAGTAACTCCCTTCCTCCGAAAACGGCGTATGGCTGCCTAAGTGGCGGGGTAAAAACGGTCATACACGTAAAATTCCACTCGTGCAAAAACACGAGTGTACGTGGGAGTTTCAGCCCACGAACGCAGAAGAAGAAGAAGAAGATCCCAACCCTGATTACTTCCAACTCTCAATCATCATACCCCCAAAACACACACACATACACAGAGAACACATTGATCATACCTGAAACATGTTTGCTGAACGACGGAAGAGCCAGATAATGACAGCCAAGGGAAGCAGGATGTTGAGGGCTGAGTACAACATGGAAGCCCTGTAAACAAAGAAATAATACTGTTATCAACTGCACATATCCCCATTCATCCTGAACAGTTTCAACATTTTATACTGGGATTGTCTCAATTCATTTGTTAAACATTTTTGTTTTTAAATAAATCTTAAACTAATGTACAGTAATGTGTATACGTATGAGCTATTGTAGAATTCTACATAAATAAACTTACATTTCTGTTTCAGTCTTATAGACCACACTGACATAGTTGGCAGGCTCTATGTTCATTTCCTGCTGTGCATTTTCCAGACTCCTTTCGAACGACTCCACACTGCCAATGTTGAACCACAGGACACTCTGGATACATACAACAGAAACCGTGCTAGGCATTTTCAAAACTGTTATCTCTTTACATGTACAAATCCAGACTCTTACAGAAATCAGCCACTATGTTACATGGACCAGTCAAACCAAGCCTAAACCTTGGTGATTACAATATATTTGTCAACAATAAAAAACAAGAAGGGCAAAGCCCATACGACTCACATGCTTGCCCTTGACATGACCTTGACCTTCAGGGTCAAGGTCGAATAACTAAACCTAGCAATGACATCATACACTCAGAACTGCTTTACACATTTTTCCTACCAAAATACATGTGACCTTGACCCAAGGTCAAGGTCATCCAAGGTCATGCAACACAAAGCTGTTAATTCAAGACATAGGAAGTACAATGGTGCTTATTGGCTCTTTCTACCATGAGATATGGTCACTTTTAGTGGTTCACTACCTTATTTTGGTCACATTTCATAAGGGTCAAAGTGACCTTGACCTTGATCATATGTGACCAAATGTGTCTCATGATGAAAGCATAACATGTGCCCCACATAATTTTTAAGTTTGAAACAGTTATCTTCCATAGTTCAGGGTCAAGGTCACTTCAAAATATGTATACAATCCAACTTTGAAGAGCTCCTGTGACCTTGACCTTGAAGCAAGGTAAAACAAACTGGTATCAAAAGATGGGGCTTACTTTGCCCTATATATCATATATAGGTGAGGTATTGAATCTCAAAAACTTCAGAGAAAATGGGAAAAATGTGAAAAATAGCTGTTTTTTAGGCAACATTTATGGCCCCTGCGACCTTGACCTTGAAGCAAGGTCAAGATGCTATGTATGTTTTTGGGGGGCTTGTCATCATACACCATCTTGCCAAATTTGGTACTGATAGACTGAATAGTGTCCAAGAAATATCCAACGTTAAAGTTTTCCGGACGTCCGGACGGACGGACGACTCGGGTGAGTACATAGACTCACTTTTGCTTCGCATGTGAGTCAAAAAAGGTAAATTGAAAAATAAATCGGTATGTATACTAGCCAATTTCATTGCTGGCGTTTAGAGATTTTGTATATTGGCCAAATACTGGCTAATGCCACATTTGCATCCAAACACAGACATAAGTTACTATGTAAGAACCCCTCTTCAATAACTACACACACACAGATTTAGTTACCTATCCATTTATGATTAGATTATAACAATTGCGCTGTACTTACAGATCCATCCACTTGCGTTCCTGGCATCAGCTTGACTCTCACCCACTTCTTGTTGACTACTTCCAGCTTCTCAACCTGCATAAGCAAAAGATACACACATGTACTTTGATGGTTGTAGCTACTGGGACAACTCTTTTTTTGTAAAGGCTTATGAAGACCTGGGTCTGATCAACAGTGGTATTACAGTGGAACCTCTCTTTTAAGACACCCATTTTAAGACTACCTCCTTTTTAACTCATTGTCTCCCAGTACGGATATATCCGCACCCACTCACATGGCTCTATCTGACCAGGTATAACGTCTGCATTCCTACATGTTGATACACAGTTTCTACACAGTTACTACAATTCTGAGTGACCAGCTGCAGCAACTTGGTCAACATAGGTGGGGTAAAAAGTGTTAAGACGTGGTTTTCTCAAATATTTGGAGATCTTAAAAGGGGGGTTCCACTGTATGACTGTCCACAATTTTTAGAACTTGGTTTCCAAAAAACAATTCACCATGCCTTAATGAGCCAGCGTTTATCTAGCAATCTGGTTTTCACTTCCATTTATTGACAGTGGCAAAGATATAAGGGACTACATCAGATTCATCTCACCAATTCTGGACAGAAGAAGCAAAGTATGTGTAACTGCTATGAAATTTACCTAAACTCAGAACCTACCACAGAAGTGGCACTGACTCAAAATGGACAACAATTTGGTTCGTACGGTATTACTAAAAACAATGTTGGGTGCATATGACTGGAGAATGAAGAGTTCCTGTTTCTTCAATATTTGATCAACTAATAAAAGGCCACTGCCAAAATACTCTAACCTATAAAACAAATACCAAATTAAATAAGGCTACACAAACTGCAATCAAACTGAGTGCTTTACATGCTCTCTTGAAGGACTCCATAATTATGGCGAGTTCACTTAAATGTTAAATCAAACCTTTTAACCATCAAATTCTTACTCTCTTTTCAAAGTACTAAAAAACAACTTACAACTCCTCTCGACAAGTAGCTGTTGAGGAAGTCTTTATACGTAATCTCGCGGTACTGGTTTTGGTACAGCCCGATCAGTCCCACAAGCCCCACTCCAGTAATCAAGCCAATCAGCACTTTGGTGTTTGGGTCATTAGGGTCACTAAAAGGGTTGCGACCTCTGGAAAAAAAAGAGCTAGATGTTAAAAAGTATACAGCTATGAAATGTATCATCATCATGCAGATGCTATTAAAAGACAATGCCTTCAGGAGGTAAGGTTTTAAATGAAAGGTATAACAATAATAATAGTAATGATCACTTATTAGCGAGGACCACAGAATATTTCTGTGCTCTCCACGCTTTAGTTAACTTTCTTTCTTTCTTTATTTGGTGTTTAACGTCGTTTTCAACCATTCAAGGTTATATCGCGACGGGGAAAGGGGGGAGATGGGATAGAGCCACTTGTTAATTGTTTCTTGTTCACAAAAGCACTAATCAAAAAATTGCTCCAGGGGCTTGCAACGTAGTACAATATATGACCTTACTGGGAGAATGCAAGTTTCCAGTACAAAGGACTTAACATTTCTTACATACTGCTTGACTAAAATCTTTACAAACATTGACTATATTCTATACAAGAAACACTTAACAAGGGTAAAAGGAGAAACAGAACCGTTAGTCGCCTCTTACGACATGCTGGGTAGCATCGGGTAAATTCTTTCTTGTCCCAACCAATATGGGACTCCCCCTAACCCGCGGGGGGTCTTTAGTTAACAATATCAAAATACGAAATACAATCCACAATATCAAACTACGAAATACAATCCACAATATCAAACTACGAAATACAATCCACAATATCAAACTACGAAATACAATCCACAATATCAACGCATAATAACATCTTTTGTGAACATGATTAGGAATCAGTAAAATAAAATAACAACAACACAACATCTAAGTTAAAGCATACAATGGCCAATGCACATAATAATGATTTTGCATAAATCACATGTTAAACATGACGTATATATATCAACAACATGTGAAGCAAGCTTGAGGACAATAAACACATGTACAGTCCACAATGACAAATATATATTCACACACACACACATACACACACACACTATACAGCAAGGTCTGACGATTTGTTTGCTTAGGCATTAAGATTTTTCATTCATTTTCATTACTTTATTGTCCCATCGCTGGGAAATTCGGGTCGCTTCCTCCCAGTGGAAAGCTAGCAGCAACGGAGTCGCGCTACCCAGGTGTCTGCGTGTTTAGTCAGCCACCTTCACTTATGGCAGAATGACCAAGGTCTTTTATGTGCCATTGTGATGACACGGGGGTGGGACATGGCTTCCGTCTCTGGGTCTGCACATAAAGTTGACCCGTGTCCGTCCCGGCCCGAATTCGAACCTGCGACCTTCCGATCACAAGTCCAATGCTCTACCAACATGAGCTACCGGATGGGATTTTAAAGCTTTCTTGAAGGCTGGGGTGGAATCAATATGACGAATGTCACTGCTAGTGCCTTATCCCCCTTCGTGTGTACACGCAAGCACAAGACCAAGTGCGCACGGAAAAAATTCTGTAATCCATGTCAGAGTTTGGTGGGCTATGGAAACACAAAAATTCCCTGAAAGCAGCGTATGGCTGCCTAAATGGTGGGGTACAAACGGTCATACATGTAAAGCTGTGGGAGTTTCAGCCCATGAACAAAGAAGTGAAAGAAACATATGCCACAACATCTCTAATGTTATGGAAGTTTCTGGGAACAATTCCACCACCACCAGCAAAACAAACAACATAAATCTAAAATAAAATAGTTAAAGCTTTATAATCATACTGCAAAAAAACTACAACGCCAACATCACTACCAACAAGACAAAAGCCCACTTACTTTCCCATGCTGAAGTTGAACTCAGGTTTCTTTTCACCCCGTGCTGTCTGCTGGCGTTGGGCAGATCTGGAGGGAGGGGGTCCGTCTGTTTTGGGGGCTTCTGCAACAGAGAGTCCACACTGTCATAATTTCAATAACAATAACAATAACAATACTTTGAGGGAGGGGGTGCGTCTGTTTTGGGGGCTTCTGCAACAGTGAGAGCCCACACTGTCATGGCTGAAAACTATTATGCACTGTTCAAACATGATACGACTCTAGTACACCCTCTTGCTGCAAAGTACATGCTGTAACAGAAAACAGACATGGGATACTAAAATCTACATTTTTACTGAAATCGCTAATTGACTTTTTTTAGTGCTTCTATTGACTAACAAAAACACAAAACCTCTTCACCCAGGGTTTTTAAATTTATTCAAAAATCTCAAGTCTAAGAAAAGGCATGAGATCATAAGCTCTACCAGTAATGTGTAAGCACTTAGAAGTCAATGATTCATATATGTAAACCAAGGCAGTGAAGAGCTGATCAAAAAGTTACTGCAAATGGACCTGTGGTTTTACATCTCACTTTACAAACATGAGATACGTAGAACTGGACAAGAGGGTTTACCTTTAGGTGTCTGTTTAGCATTTCCCTCTGCAGCCTGCTTTCCTTGCTTGGGGAAGAACTTCTCAAAGCCTTTTGGCATCTTCTGCCGCACCACCGTCCATCCTCTGATGAGGGAGTTCAGGGTCTCGGGGGCTGAGTGTCGGCTCAGCAGATGTATGGCTCGCTGCATCTATTGACACGTTAAAGTAACCCATGATGATTTATTGGACGGTAGCTGTGTAACAATAATGCAGCTTTGAAGTACAAAACCCCTCGTCTGCTGAACAGGACAGTTTATACCGTAGAAAGAATAAATACACATGACCTGCATTGTGTATCAAAGGAATACATCCACATTCACCATTCTGACCAGGCCGTGGCTGGAGAACCGGCTATGGAGTCCCCAGGCTCATGGACCAGCACTCAATCTCCGCAAGCTACCTTTATTTTTTTTAGGTCCAATGAATCATTTAGAAAGATTCCTTTTTTTAAGTTCAATTCAAACAACTGTGGTCTTCGCTTTTTTGGAGAAAGATTTATGGTTGTCAAGTGTTAAACTGTATCTCCGCAACAGCACAATCATAAGCATCTGACCAAAGCGAGGGATGCGGTTTGCAGGTTTTATGCAGCTCTGTTGAATAACTCGATGCGCAGCAGACAGATGTTTTGTTATAACTGAAAAAAAGTTTGCTTTTTTCCCACGTTAAAGATATTTTTATTATATATATACTGGATTTTGTTGATAAATACTGCTTTTAGCCTCAGAACTAGTGATTCGCACTGCTTGGTTCGCGGACGAATTCATTCATGGCAGACTCGGAATGGAATCTGTGACTCGATCAACGAAACGCGTTGGAATAAAGAAGAATAGAGTAAAATAACAAAAAGAAGACGTTAAGAAGGGAAACAAAATGGTTGAAAGATTTAATTTTAAGTAAAAAAATAAATTTAACAAATCAAACAGCAATGGCAGGGCTCGGACCCTCGACCTCACTATCAATCGTTCGGAGCACTATACTGTGCCAAGCACAAGTGATGTCAGTGCGAGAAAAAAAAAATCTATTTTGAGAGCTACTGGTGACTGTCAGTTCCCAAGCCTGGGGGCTCCTTAACTGACTAGTCGGTTCCCGAGCCACTCCGTTCTGAATAAGCTTCAAAGGAGCAGCTGCTTCAGACCTTCTGTGGACGAGCTGCTTTAGAGTTAGACATTCTATTTGTTCTGTATCAACATTCATTTTATACTAGATGATTACGGAATTTACCCGCTTCGCCGGGTATCCCTCGCCAAGAAGTAGAGCCAAATATCCGGCTTTGCCGGGTACCCGGCGAAGTAGAGAAATACCCGGCTTTGCCGGGATGAAAGCGCTGTGGACAGTGACCTTCTAAAAATAGTAATGCGAATATCCGGCTTCGCCGGGATGAAAGCGTTGTGGACAGTGACCTTCTAAAAACAATAACTGGAATATGGATTGACGCCACACGAAGGAAGGGAGATAAACGCAAAACACTGGAGAAGATAAGGAAGAGTTACTGGGAATGGATCTGGGAAGATGAACAGAAAAACCAAAATCGGTTCAGCACTGCGCGCTGAGAGCACGTGTTGAAAATTCTCATCGACCAGGTTGTGTCCGGGGTCTATGCCCACCAAATCTGAAGCAGATCCATCGAGAACTTTGGGCGTGCATCGCAAACACACACACAGACACAAGCCGTAATATATATATATAGATTTATAAGGTAAAAAATATTGACCAAAGAACATTAAAGCACAGACAAACAACCTCACGTACAAATAGCCAAAGAATGGAGAACACAGGAGATTATGCAATATAATTTTTTGAAAATCTTTGAATTTAGAACGCACACCAGCTGTAACTTAGTGTAACTGTAAGTATACTACAAATTATATGGATGCAGTTGTGTCCGGTACTTTTCCTTGTAGGAGGGCTTTTAACCCGTACAAGAGTAGAATGATACATAACTGTATACATTTGAGTTTTTGGCTCACGTGTGTTTTTGTTGTTGTTAATGTTATTCAATGTTCAGAAAGTTCTATCTGGAAGTTTCAACAATGATCAAAATGTCAGTTTCTACGGAACACGATGCCAGTCGTAGCAACAGAGTCTCCCAGCACCTACATATAAAATTATTTCATAAGAGAAACTTGTAACAGAAAGATTTCGGTTTTTGTGTTATTTCATCAGCATGACACAGGCAGTCGTTTTACAACACTGCTGTGCTGTGTCGGCTGCAGACGACGCATACGTACATTCAGGACAGTCACTGGAGTTTTAAGCAATCGACATACCTCGTGTGACGAAATGTTTCTGCACATCGTTCTTTGTAGCAGCCGCTCTCCCCTCCGAACAGCGGAGATGTACCGAAAAGACATTTTGACGGGTTGTTTATATGACGAATATTCGTTCACTTCGTCCTCTAAACCTCACTCCGTTTTCACCATTACGAAAGGAAATGCAGAGCTGGCATATCTTGATCTTGATCAATCCCAGTTCATCCTTAAAAAAACTATTTGCAACCAGTTTTTGATAATACAGAAAATAATGTACCTTATATTATCATATATTTAAATGCGTTGGGTTAAAAATACTCGTGTATCAAATAGTTTGTAGAGGCAAATATACGAATCGACGGCTACATACAAAGCTAGATTCCAATACAAACCCACATGGTGACCAGCAAGCCCAAGTCGAACTTTCTGAGTTCATCAACATGGAGCATACATCGGGGAAAAGAGGCGGAAGGGGACGAGGATCATTTGATCGCGATCAAGGACCCAAGAATAAAAAGGGATATCTTGATGAGAACACAATGACCTACTACCGACGTGTTTCAGACACATTGAGCGAGTTCCAAGATAAAAATGACGAAGAGAAAAGTATACGCGTAGAATTCTCTCTCTCTCTCTCTCTCTCTCTCTCTCTCTCTCTCTCTCTCTCTCTCTCTCTCTCTCTCTCTCTCTCTCTCTCTCTCTCTCTCTCTCTCTCTCTCTCTCTCTGATATTATAAGCTGTGTTCTTCTAACATCCAGGAGGCTAAGAGTTAGATCTCAAATATGTATGTATTATGTGACGGGATATACGCCTGTGCCTGATGTTTCTTTCGCTTTTAAGTTAAATTTTTTTTTAAAGTTAAAGGCAAAAGCTAGCCTATTGAGGTCTAACGAATGACGTCTCACAACGTGCGTGGTCGTCCTTGGCGGTCAAGAAAGCCGCCGCGATCATTGCGCAGACGACACTTCTAAACCGCCAATATTTGTTTGTGCGCATCACGTGCTCCACATAATTCGGCCGGAAACGAAGCAATTGGGAAACCTGGATACGCACTCCGAGTGTATACAAGATCGATGGGTCTGTATACACTCCGACAATGAAAAGCTCTGTTAGTGTTACAAATCTGTAGCCAATGAAATGCCCCCTAACAAGTCGTTAGGAAGTAGCCAATGAAAAATCAGTCTGATGTATGGACTTCCATCATCTCTTTTCCTGATCCTAATCCTGAGGGTTGACAAATAATGTACATTCACATAGTATACAATCGTTTCTAGGTCGATAAACACTCCAAATGTGTTCCAAACTCCGACAATAATCTGCCGTGAAGCATCAGTTTCGTGTGTGTGTTTGTTTTTGTCTGTGTTTGTTCCCAGCGTACTTTGATACCGTGAATCAAAAGTGAAGCGTACCTTCGCAAAATGACGTCGAATGTCACTCTGTGTGTTAATTGATGCGGTTCAATGTCTGGTCCTTTAAGTTCACCCCGATAATGTAATCTACCTTACAGCAAAGGCCGTGCAACATCAGATTCTTTGTACTCTTATAATCAACTGCTCTGCGTTCCTATCACAAAGTGGTGTCGAATGGCAAATTAGCTTCACGACCAGAAGTTAACGCCAGAGTGTATACAAGATTCTGACCCCTGTATACACTCCGAGTGCGTATAGCCAGTGCGAAAGTTAAATAAGCGCTTTGTTTGTGCATTGTTCTGTTGGATTTATTATTACATATTTAAATGTCTAGGGAACCTATATCATCCCAGTGCTTGTTTTAAGAATAGATTTGTACAAGTCTTCAGTGCACAGGTCTATGCATGGAGTATGCGACAAATCGGTCAATGCAACACGCCAGTCGCCAGTAAATACAGCACGTGATGTAAAATTATCTTCAGACTGAATGTTTCTTTGCCAATTTCAAGCGGAAGAATTATCTTGATTGAGAAACTCATGGCAAGATCTTGCAACTGAAACAGATTTGTGATGTAATTCGATCGATTTTACCCCAAATTCGATTTATTAGAAAACGCACTGAGCGGTTACGTCCCTTGACTAAGAAAAGAAATATTTTGCGCTGAAGCTAATTTCAAAGTCAAAATACCATTGATCATCACAAACTAGAATCCAAGGGGAGGAATATATGGTCCAAAGTTCGATCAGCAACACCGCTCGGTGCGTTTTCGAATAAATCGAATTTGGGGGATAGTCACATACATGTCACGTAAGTATAGGGTGCTGTATTTACTGGCGTGTGTCAATGCATCGGTTCCTTCACAGTGACTAGCTTTAACAAAAAACATCAACTCATTCGAGTCATTGTACAGGCTGATGGAATATCAAAATTTGCATTGAAAATACTAATTGTTCCTCTTTAAACTTGCAGGTATTTTCCTCAATAATGCCTTCACCATTCTGACGGAAGAGGTAGTAAAGGTGGCCCAAAACCAGACAGTCAGCACCATCATTGAATCGCTCATTGCAGTCGCCTCACCGTCCAACCTCCGCGTGCTGTTTGTGGCTGCAGTTTCTGACCTCACTGTGGCTTTCTTGGACCGCTTTGCCAGCCACGTCTTTGAGAGCCTCGTACAGAAACTTCCGCTTTTCTTCAACCAGCCGACACATGGTGCAGAAGATGACGAAGAAGATGATGTCTCACAGGATGTGTTTTTAGAAAGCTTTGAGACAGTGTGGCAGTTTGTTGACTCTCATTTTGAGACCCTGGTGACTCACGTGTATGGGAGCCATGTGCTGCGAGCATTGCTTGAGGCACTGAGCGGTGTGCCCGTCGCTCACGAACTGAAGAAGAGTCAAAGATCTGGATATGGTCGTAAAGGCAAAGGTACACTCTATAAAAGCTATTGAAGCTTTTAATTTTTTTAAAATAAATTGATAAATAACACAACAGTGAAAATGTATACATCCAGGGAATATTGACACAACAAACAGTAGAAATGAGAATAAAGGTTGTGCCAAGATGTTCTCTGGATGGGTAAATGATTACTGTCGGTAATTTATAGATTATACTGTATCATCTCACCTATAGTCACTTTTTTCTTATCTTCAGTTGTAGCTTTGATAAGAAACAAGAGTTTCTACTATTATTTCAATTTGAGCTTGGAGAAAGAGGAAGGTTAGCATTGTTTGTGTCTTTGGCAAGGTGATTCACTGATTGGGTCAGTCATCTAGTTTCACATTCAGGATATTTTTGTGACATACTGTTGTCAGATTTCTCTTTAGAAATGAAGAATATGGAATGCTTTTCAGATCTAATATATATATATATGAAATAGTGCTGACATTCATTTTTAAATGTTAAAGATGTGTTCGTGTATGTGCAGGCACATGTGTGTGTGCATGAGATACACAAGGTTTGGGGTGCTAACAGCATGTTAAGATCAGCACCAGTTTTACTTATAGCATTCACATACAGTATTGATATTTATTTCTGAAACATTAACAGACAGTTCAGCTTTTGTACTTTTACAGATCAGGTAGCCCCAGTGCAGAAGACAGGGCTTCCGGACGAGTTCAAACCTCTGTTTGACAAGTATACAGAAAAGCTATTTCGCACTTGTGACTATGAAGGTATTAGTTTGCAAAGATTTATATTTTGTTTGTGTGATTGTTCCGCTGATTGCTTGCTTGGAATGATGGTTTGGTTGGTTGTTTGTGTGACAGGGAGACTACCGCCGCCCTTCACAGCAGACTCTGCACAGTTGTTCGCCTTAGAAGTTGCGAGCTATTTATAGCTCGCAAGGCAACACCTGTGGATTGTAGAGTTCTGTTTGTGATGGGGTCTGGCGGCTTTTGTCTCTCTGTATGTTCATTGATTCCTTTGCGAATGCATAACAGTTTTTATAGGGCTTAGAAATAAGCTCTAAGGCCAAAATAAAATAGTCTGTTTACGGTATCCCAACCGACCCTATTTTTTCGCGCGACCCTAGACTTTTTTTGGGCATTTGGGGAAGAAGAAATATTTTTTTTTAAAAAGTCTGTTTTTTGGGGGGGAAAAAAAAAGAAAAAAAATCCCGACCTACCGACCCTATTTTTTTTTTGCCTATGTTACCGTAAACAGACTTTTTTTTTTTTTCCTAAAATTCTCAATCCTGTTTGATTGGACTTCGCCTCCAAAGGTGATTGTGGTGTTTCGGCACTCGGTTACATTTGCTTGCTTTTTGTGTGCCTTTTTTGTTTGTCATTGCTTAGATTTACTGCTTATTATCATTACATGTTACCCTGCTTGTCAAAAAAGTGCAGGTTATTTTTTCAGGGGTATGGCCCAAATGTTAAACAGCTTTGTTTTGGTCAGAAACATGTAGACTTAACGACCTTTTTCCTTCCGCTCAAAACTAGATTTTACTTAAATTGTTTTGAATATATTTGTGTAAAAATTATTTTGCCGGTGTAGTATAAAGCACCAGGAGGAAGCATTAAACAAAAGTTGGTTTTTTATCTACTTTCTTCCGCTATGATCTCACCTAAATATTCAGTGTTTGGTTGTACAGTGCACTTAAAAGACCCCTTCTTCAGTCTGCTCATGCAAGCTGTACTGATGATGTGGCAGAAGACGGAATCTAAGCTGTGTCAGAAACACTGCAAGAAGATCCTCCACAGAGTGGTGCAGACATGTGCTTCACCAGAAACGGACAAACCTCAGGACCGGTAAAGTTGTCGGATGTATTGGATGGTTAATATTGTTGTATGATGTGGTACTGTGAGCAGGCTGCTACCAAAAAGAACTGCCAATTGCAAACATATTTCACGCTGGGGAATTCTCCTCAGATCCGTGAATTTCAGAGGAAGCTTGATTTGTTTTCATAGAAAGAAAAATAATCTCTGAGGACAAAAATTTGATCCGAAAAAAAAAACTGAATGAAAAGATCACTTTATTAGTTTATATATGACTTAGTACACACGTCCTGATCTACACTGTCCAGAAATAAATAAATTCCCTAAGAGGCCTCCTGATACCCTCTAAAAATGCCAAAAATCGGTTTTGGTCGGGGGCCTTTAAACCCCCCCAAACCCTATTTCACAGGGTTTTTTCAAGACAGTAATTCCCCAGCACAACATTTTGTCGGGAAATTTTACAGAACGAAGCAGATATTGTGCAGCGGTCAAAATTAGGTCTCGTTCTGAATCTTTGGTCTGCTCATTGCTTGTTTCATAGTCTATGATTGTGTTGTTGCAAGGACTAGCTGTAAATGTAAGAAAGGACCATATGGACCTGAAGCTATAATCCCTATGTAATAAAGTTTTAGAGTTAGAGTCTAAATTCCAGATAAAAATATCATTTACTGGCTCTGTGTGTGTGTGTGTTTTCTTCAAAACAGCATCCCCGATGTAGCACAAGACACTGTGGGGTCTCACCTGCTAGAGGTGATTTTCAAGCTGAGCTGTGTGGAGATACTGCAAGAGGTGTTTGACACACTACTTCAAGGCAAGCTCCTGTACTATGCCATTCACCCCGTGGCAAACTACGTCCTTCAGAGCTTCATCTCTGCTGTGAAGGAAAAGGCAGTGGTGAGGATTTATACCCTGAGCAGCTTTTTATTGCATTGAGTCAATCTTTGCAGCGAACGACAAGAAGAAAAAGTCAATCTTTGACTAAATGTATTCTGGTAGAAATGGCGGTGTACATGTTTAATGTGTGTGTGTTTGTGTATATATACATGTGTAGAGCAATTTCTGAAAAACTGATGGACAGATGATTATGGAATTCTAGGTGTGAATTCTTCAAGATGATTCACCAACATGTGGGTTTTTGTTTTGTTTTTTAAAAATTGTCTTTGATGACATCATGTTATATTTGCTTGCGATCTGTTAAGTTGTGCGTGACTGTGATGAACAGATGGAGTCGCTGTTTGACGAGCTGTGCAAGAACATGGAGGACATCCTAGCCGTGGGTCACCTTGGGCTGGTCACATGTCTGGCTGAGACCTGTCAAAGGCTGCGTCTCAAGCAAGATGAACTCATTGTGGTGAGAAACTTTCCACAGACTATTTTAGGCTAACATTTACAAAATACCCATACTTAAGGCAAGGCTTCTAACCCCTCACTTGGTGGTGAAATCAGTACAGTAGAACCCCTTTTTAAGACCTTAAAAAATGTGAGAAAACAGTCACAGTGAGAAGAGGGAGGGAGTCTAAATAGGAGGTAAAAGTACAGACGTCCTAAATGGAATATCTGAAAAACTAGGTTCCTAAAAAAGGAGCAGGTGTTTAAATGGAGGGTTTTCAAGGGGGGGGGGGGGGGGGTGGTTCTACTGTATTTACAAGGGTTAATTTACAGTAGAAGTCCTCTGTGTGCTGCATACAGGGGTGAAAATGGAAATCGGTGTTTTTGTCCCAAGCAAGATTAAGTAGGTTAGAAAACAGTGTCAGAAATGTGATGGTGGTGCAAGGCAATTTAGCATTCAAGTATGAAGATGAAGAAAATGTTATTAAAATTTCAGCTTGAACAATCAATTGTTAATGCAAGTTTGCGTTTTAGTTATGCAGGTGTTTTTCTTTCTAAGAGAGAAGGCTGATAATACTATTGCCCCCCCCAAAAATTTATTTTACACCATTTTTGTTGTTGGTATGATCATATTACTAAATCTTAAAAGTGTGCAGTGAAGTAAGACTCCCGGTCAGTTGAACAACTGTCTGTGTTGTCTCTTTACGTGTAAAATACCATAAGAAAGACTAGATGCATGTCCTTATGTCTCAAGCATTTTTTTTTAAATATGTTATGTTCACTATATTCATTGGCTTTTCAGACTCTAATGGAGGCTTTCCACTGCAAAGAACCAGAGGAAAGACAGAAGTCTCTGGCAAAGCTTCTTGCATCTCTTACAACGTACGACGTGTTTTTCAAACTGGATGCTGAAACGGGGAAGCCTCCTGAAGGAGCTGAGGTGAGAGAGAGAGTGAAAGATAAAGTGGAAAGTACGGTAGGGACGTGTGGGGGATGAGGATGATCGTTGTGAAAGAGTGGTATACTCATGTCTGTGTGTGATAATATCTCTCTGACTCTCTCTCCCCCTCTCTTTTTTCTCTCTCTTTTTCTCCCGTCCCCCCCTTCCACCCCCCCTTGTATCTTTTTTTTGGCTCTGTGCGTGTTTCTGAGAAAGATAATGAGGGAGAAAAAAATGTCTGTCTGTTTATGCATATATATATGTGTTCCCAAAGCACAAAATTCTGTTTTGAAGTTTGATTGAAACAACATTTTATTACCTTTCTGCATATATATATGTGTTCCCAAAGCACAAACTTCTGTTTTGAAGTTTGATTGAAACAACATTTTATTACCTTTTTTAGGAGGTGAAACTGAAAGGTCCAATCAACATCCATGGGTCGCTGCTGCTGCAGCAACTACTGCAGTTCCAGAAACCGAAGGACGCAGCACTGGGTATCTTGGCAATGCAGCCAGAAGAGTTGCAGGTGCTGTGTTGCGACCCTTCTGGTAGTCACATTGTGGATGTCTACTTTTCCGCTTCCACCGTCTTGGAGAAGAACAAGGATATCTTTTTGAAAAAGATGAAGGTGAATAGCAAAGATTACAACTTTCTGTGTTTTCTTTGCTTTTCTGTTTTCTTTTGTTTGT
This sequence comes from Littorina saxatilis, assembly GCF_037325665.1. Taxonomy (NCBI): domain Eukaryota; kingdom Metazoa; phylum Mollusca; class Gastropoda; order Littorinimorpha; family Littorinidae; genus Littorina; species Littorina saxatilis. The sequence goes on along the minus strand of NC_090245.1, from coordinate 22,153,310 downwards.
GTGTGTGTTTTTGTGTGTTTGTAGGGTTCTCTTCTCTTTGGCTGGAATTGTATATTGTAAAAGTAAAGTGATTGCAATTGTTCACAACAGTGTATTTTCCAGGATTCTGTTAAGTTTGAGGAAGCAGGGTAAATAGACTTCACTTGTAATGTTACTACATTTAACTGTTGTGTGCTCACAGGGTTTACTGGTGGACACAGCCTGCAACAGGAACGGCAGCCGTTGTCTGGAGAGCGTGTGGAAGAACCTCGGCGTCAAGAATCGCACCAAGGTGGCAGAGGAGCTGGCGGAAAGCGACCGTCTCCGTAGCGACCGCTTTGGCCACTTCTTGTTCTACAACTTCAGCCTGGCGCTGTTCTCTGCGGACCGAAAGCTGTGGCTGGAGCGTCAGGGGGTGGAGTCCAAACGAAAACGCATGATGAAGGAACTGCTGCATAGTGCAGGTGGGAACAGATCTCAAAAGATGATGTTTGGAAATAACTCGGTCAGGATTTGCAAGCGGACTTGCAGATAATTCATTACCAGGGCTATTTTAAGCCTTTTTGTGGTGATGGGGTTGCTTCCCTTTTAAAGTGTTAGACGGGTAAGCGTTTTCAGTACCTAGCATCTCAGACTGTGTCAAATGCTATATGTGATTGGGGTAAGTATATTAATCAAATGAAAATTTACTTATAAAATTTTCCAATAAAGTGTATTTATATGGCGCCTATCCCTTACAAAAAACAAAAATATTTGGCTCTAAGCGCATTACAACATGTGTAGGGACTTGGTACAATCAAATCTGACAAATACATTAACACAATATACAGTCGGTCTCTTAGGTAAAACTGGGAAAAGCAGCTTCGACATTTGAACACTGCTACTAGAAGATCCTCTAACAATGCATACTGCTTTACAATATGCATTTATGTATAAATATAGTTAAAGAACATCGAGTTAATAGGAATTAGAAAAGGTTCTTATAATAAAACTATCTAGCGAACAACGAAGAAGAAGAAGAATAAAACTATCAATGTCGATGTGTAACAAGTCATTCAACGTAAATGGCCAAAGAACAACAACAAAGCAATGATGATAAAACAATTATACTCAATGGCTAATAACGAGGCAGAACTAAATAGTATCGACACAAGATTAAAACAAAACATATTCCTGGAGACACATTTATACATGTATCAAATAATCAATATACAAAATACAGCCCTCGCACACTCGCACACACACGCCAAGGCACGTGTAGTCGCACTCATATCACAACGCTAGTGTGGCTCTTTATGGAGGCGATCATTATGTGATCACCCATGACAGGTTGGAGTGGTCGAATTTGACACCGTCAGCATTAATGAATGTGTTTTTGTTAGATTTTTAACTGACGCTTTCAAATCTCACCCTTGAGGACAGAGGACAGATTCCTTTGTTTCTTTTCTTTTTTTAAAAATCTGTTGATCTCTTCATCATGTGTTGTAACCATTTATAGTTTTTTTAAACTTCTTATTCTCGGACGGTAACTTGTCCTGACATATAAACAGTCCAGTTCTGTTCTTGATTTGGCATAAGACTGTCCAGGAAATGCATGGAACCTTGGCTGGGCGGGGATATAGCTCAGTTGGTAGCGCGCTGGATTTGTATTCAGTTGGCCGCTGTCAGCGTGAGTTCGATCCCAGGTTCGGCGGAAATTTATTTCAGAGTCAACTTTGTGTGCAGACTCTCTTCGGTGTCCGAACCCTCCCCCCGTGTACACTACATTGGGTGTGCACATTAAAGATCCCACGATTGACAAAAGGGTCTTTCCTGGCAAAATTGCTTAGGCACAGTTAATAATTGTCTACCTATACCCGTGTGACTTGGAATAATAGGCCGTGAAAGGTAAATATGCGCCGAAATGGCTGCAATCTACTGGCCGTATAAAATTTCATCTCACACGGCATCACTGCAGAGCGCCTAGAACTGTACCCACGGAATATGCGCGATATAAGCGTCATTGATTGATTGATTGATTGATTGAAAGACATCTTGAACTTTTCAATGCAGCTATCAATGTAATAACTTTCACACTGGCATGGAGATACACAGATTTAATTTGCACACATTACCGTGATAAAATTTGGTAAAGATGGACGTTTTATAATGACATACGTGTGTTTTGGGTGTTGTTTCAGAATCACCAGAAAAGAAACGGAAGGGAGGGGCTCAGGATCTGATCACACAGGTATGTTGTTTCAGTCTGAACCATTACTAAGTCTGAAATGCAATAGCAATCAACGTATCTGTTGGTCGGCTTTTGTGGAAGTAGAAAATAATCAAGTCAGCAATGTTGTTCTGAGTCTGTTTTCAGGCAATTTATAATAAGAGTTACCTCTGTTGTGAGCCGATGACTACAGGTACATATTAGGTTTTTGGTTGACGTTTTCATTTTGTCTTGGCATGTCTGCCTTGTCTCAGGCCCAGATTGATGATGTTGAAGCTGGTCTGATGAAAATGTTTGTCTCTTGACGTATAGAAGACGTGGAAGTTTGGGCAAACTGGATGGAAAATGAATGTAGGCGTTTCATAACCTGCAGAAAATCTGCTTTGCCACTCTTTTCTTTACTGTCTTACAATGTTGATGCATCAAGCTGATGCTAATTGTTGTCTGTTTCATCTAATTCTACAGGAGGAAGAAGATGGAGAAGAAGACAGTGTGACCACAATGTTTATGAAGCACAAGAAAGACAACCACACAAAACAACAGGCAAAGAAGCAGAAGAGAAGCGAGGATGAATGTGATGATGATGAGTCTCCTCCCTTGCGCACAAAACAAGAACACCATATCACAGGGGAAAAGCAGAAGAAAAAGAAAAAGAAGGACAAAGCAAAAGCCTTGGCAATAGAACTATGTGAGAGTGAAGAAGAAAGTGAAAGTTTAGTGAAACAGGAAAAAGAAAAGGCAAAGAGAAAGAAGGGGAAAAAGAAAGCAGTGTGTGTTTTAATAACACAAGTTCTTGAAAGCGAAGAAGATTCCACAATTCCAAAGAGAAAGAAATCTAAGGTCAAGGACAAAAAAGAGCACGCCGCAGACAAGAAGATGAAAAAAATGAAGAAAAGGCAAACAGTAAATTAATGAGAAAAAGCTGTGGTCGTGAAAAATTGATATACATTTGAGGGTGTGGGGTGAACCTGAATCTACCAAGGATGAGAATAAATATGAAAAAGAAATCATGCTGTGTTAGTGCTCATCTTGTGTTTAAAATACCTTCTTTCACATGGTGTTTGTGTGCATGCCTGTGGTGGGTTTTTTGCTCCCGTGTACACACACAATGATTAATGCCAAAGGTCAATACAAACATATCCATTCACTCCACTGGCTTGCACACCATAACCTTCAGAAGCAGATAAGCCAATACTGTAGTCGTAGATGCTTGCGTTGACACTTTTATAAACCCATTAGCTGAGTTTTGCATCAAGATATGGATGCTGTGGATGAAAATGAAAACTCCAGTTCAGTTTTTAACGATAAGAATTAAATTGCATTTTTATTGCAATTGGTCTCGTACTACAGTGCAACCCCCCTTTTAAGACCCCCCAATTTAAGACTTCGTCCCTTTTAAGACCTTGCTTTTTCAGGTTTTCCGTTCATAACCTTGGTAAATTAACCTCCATTTTAAGACCCCCTCCTTTTTACATTTAGTCAAGTTTTGACTAAACGAGGGCCGTGGTGCGTGTGTGTGTGTAGAGCGATTCAGACTAAACTACTGGACCGATCTTTATGAAATTTTACATGAGAGTTCCTGGGTATGAAATCCCCAGACATTTTTTTCATTTTTTCGATAAATGTCTTTTAAGACGTCGTATCCGGCTTTTTGTAAAAGTTGAGGCGGCACTGTCACACCTTCATTTTTCAATCAAATTGATTGAAATTTTGGCCAAGCAATCTTCGACGAAGGCCGGACTTCGGTATTGCATTTCAGCATGGAGGCTTAAAAATTAATTAATGACTTTGGTCATTAAAAATCTGAAAATTGTAATTAAAATCATTTTTTTATAAAACGATCCAAAATTACTTTTATTTTAGTCTTCATCATGTTCTGATTCCAAAAACATATAAATATGTTATATTCGGATTAAGAACAAGCTCTGAAAATTAACAATATAAAAATTATGATTAAAATTAAATTTCCAAAATCGTTTTAAAAACAATTTCATCTTATTCCTTGTCGGTTCCTGATTCCAAAAACATATAGATATGATATGTTTGGATTAAAAACACGCTCAGAAAGTTAAAACGAAGAGAGGTACAGTAAAGCGTGCTATGCAGCACAGCGCAACCGCTACCGCGCTGAACAGGCTCGTCACTTTCACTGCCTTTTGCACTAGCGGCGGACTACGGTCATTGTGAAAAAATGCAGTGCGTTCAGTTTCATTCTGTGAGTTCCACAGCTTGACTAAGTGTAGTAATTTCGCCTTACGCGACTTGTTCAGGCCTGATTTTCTCAGGTTTTTGAAGGTCTTAAAAGGGGGGTTCCACAGTACATGAAATGCCATTCAAGGATTTGCAAAGATTTTGAAAATATCAACATTGCATCAAACAGATTCGTTATTAGTACAATCATGGCTTGAGAGCAATAAAGTTGATGATTCTACACACCCACACACACGCACACACACACGGCACACACACACACACTTCGTCAGGAACACAACATAGTGTATCAGGGTAAGTTGGACTAAAAGAAACGTGCATTCTGGTTAGGCCCGGCGCTCACCCATGTAATTTCAGCAGGACAGACGACGCACTGCAGATTATTAAAGCCCGCTACACGTTGTGTGAAAAGAAAACAGGCCAAGTACTCGTCATAACCCCTATCGCTGCATCAATAATATGCAGTGCGTCTTCTGTGCCGCTGACTCTGCGCAGGTATATTCTGCCCATTAGAATGACATCGATTACCACCAGTCCTTGGAACCAGTGCCAAAACGTTTCCCCTGGAGTATGCTCATTTTCCAGACCAGTCAGCTTCTGAAAGTGAATAACTACGGTGTCTTTTGGGGAATGGATACTTTACCATTATTAGACAACCCAAGGGAGCAGGGTGGGGGGGGGGGTGCTGGGAAAGGAGGCTGTCTAGATCTGAATTTGCTTTACTTTGTACGGCCACTGAACAGTTTCGATCAATGCTCCGACCGAGTTTTGTTTGCAGAGATGTTTATTTTTTTCTCTCTCTTTTCTCTGGCTCTGTCTGTTTCTAAAACCGAGTAACCACAAGATGTACAGAGTTAAATTGATGAATTGTCGATAGAAACCCCAAGCGGGGCTGTCAGCAGGTGATTCAATTTGTACGATCCACAGAAATGTGGACCAATTAATGCTCCGCTCTGATTTCGTTTGCAGCTGCACTAATGTTCTGAACCAATCATTTTCTAAAAGTGAGTTATCGCAAGATATATTGAGTTACAATTGATGTAGTGTCGTCAGAAAACCCAAGGGAGAAAGTTGTGGGGCTGTCAGATTTTACAGATGTTTTATCGAAGTTGTGTGCAATCTATACCTTCTCTTTCATATAATGCTGGTACTGAGGTCTACGTGTGCAGAGCAATAATGTGCTGAATAAAACTGTGAATGTATGTAGCAACTGAGATTGTTAGACAGAAGCAGGAGAGTCTGAGTGAGACGGTTGTACAAAAGGCGTGTTGTGAAAAAGGCGAGAACGATTGCTGCGGACTGATGAAAGTAATAATGATTTAGCACGCCAGTTCGAACTGCTCCCGTCTGGAAGGAGGTTTCGGTTGCTGAAATGTGGAACTGTGCGTTCCAAGTCAAGTTTTATTCCAAAGTCCCGCTGTCAGTTTCGAAACAAATGATCGTACTTGTTGAAACTGTGTGATTTATGATTTAAATTTAATATGTTGAAATTTTATATTTCAACTCGTGGATAAACGGCCGTGTATAGTAAAGTTCAGTAAATTAAGAGGATAACACACCTACACTTGGATCCGTAGACTTTTTGATCGTTCGATCCGTGGCCAGATCCATTGAGCTTACCAGTGAACTGACCGCCGGCACTGAGTGATACACTGTACAATGGCTTGTCTATGCTTGTGGTTTCTGCTTCTTAAGACCATCGCCTCGCCTCTCCCCCCCCCCCACCCTCTCTCTCTCTCTCTCATCCACACACACACACACACACACACACACACACACACACACACACACACATACACACAAACTGTGAGGGGGAGTGGGCCTTTAATATGAAAGTCTTCGGCAATGGTTCTCTTTTTCTTTGCTGGTTGACCTTCAACAGCATGGATAACAAAGGTTTGTGCTTTGCGTCTGATGATGCAAAAATTAACAGGCACTTGACAGGAACACTTGCTTAAAGTTTAAGTTTTGCAATCATTCTGCACGGTAATTTCACAACATATAAAGGAGAAATTTGAACACACTAAATTTCCATTCAGGTGCCTGTCTAGCCACATCCAGTGCGAGCATTGCAAAAATTATAAATCTAAATTGAGTTTCTTTCCTATATCCGAAGAAAATTGTGTAAAGGAGGATACAAAAATCCTTTCTTATAACCGGTGCCTTCTTACAAAGGAGTTTTTTTGATCCGGAGAATTTTAAGTGGAAGGAAGAAGGCATTTGGCAGGAAAATAAAAAGTCATTTCTTGTAAGCGATGTTTCTTATAAGCGATTTTCGTATAAGTGGGCTCGACTGTACCCTGAAATTCCCCTCTCAGTCAGTCGGTGCAGCCGTTTCGGAGCCCTTAGTGATCATACCCACACACACACAGACAGACAGAAACGAGCTTTACAAGTTAGGTGACAGGTGCATGCGTGCTTGTTTAGATGCTTCCAACAGGGAGGAGATCATATTTAACGACAATTTCATTGAAGGAATTAACGCACCGTCATATGTAAGATTGTTGAAGGGATTGATACGCCCTATCATTTAAAAGTATATGTATACCCCCCCCCCCCCCCCCCCCCCACTATCTGCGGTTTCGGTTTATCATTGAGATCAAGAATTGAACAAAATAGATTAATTTGTGTTTTGTATTTATAATCATTTTGACTTGATGGTGAACCGACTTGGATTAGACATGCGTGTTGGTTTAAAAAAAGATTTTATTCAGATATAGAATGGTATGTAGTACAAAAGAAAACCTTGAGACCACACAACAAGCTATGCTTATATTGAGTGCATGTGATTATTCAATGTCATCTACAAATAATGCTAATACCCCCCCCCCCCCAAAAAAAAAGGAAAGAATATATAATCTAAAGCAAAAATGAGAAGAAAAGGCAGAGTATTGGACCTCAGACTACTAAACAATGTCAGCGAAAATAAAATGCTGAGGTGAGGTAGGTGAGTGGGAGGGGGTGGGCAGAGAGCTGATGACTAACACAAACTTATTTCCTAATTTGATTCGACTGCAGCACCAATAATTTGAAGAAATATCTTATCATATTTAACTAAATTATTTAAAAACACACACACATCTTTGAATAACTCAGTCATTTGCAACATGTTGTTCAATATTAAAAACAAACACACTAAATACCTATAACTCAATATTCCGCACACAAACACATGCGTGTACATTTAAGCCGGAAAATAATTTGTCGTCGAATTTTTGGGTGCGTTTTTGTCAGAATTTTGGGGTACCCTGGCCTTATTTGTAACGTGATCTCTGTTAAAGAAATCTTTGATCCGAAAGGTGTGCCAGAAAGTCAAATGAACAGTTTACTTCAAGTGATCCGGGAATTCAATCTTTGTTTGAGAAACGTTGTTGCTGTTGTTATTTAATTGTATGTCAGTTAAAAAACACACACACAAACACAAGCAAAATCTCGGTTCGTTTATCTGCATGTCTGTCTGTCTGTGTGGGTTTCTGTCCATCACTAGTTCTGATTATGTGTTAAAAGTTTGTTGTTGTTGTTGTTGTTGTTGTTGTTGTTGTTAGGGTTTGTGGTGTTGTTGTTATGTTTACGTCCTCCGATACATGTATGATCGATTGTTGTAACTAAAACTCTCACACACACACACATGTAATATATATGTCTGTACTAGATGAATACCCGCTTCGCCGGGTACGGCTTCGCCGGGAAGAAGTAGAGCCGAATACCCGGCTTCGCCGGGGACCCGGCAAAGCCGGGTCGCACCGTACGAAGGAAGGGAGATAAACGCGCAAAACACTGGAGAAGATAAGGAAGAGTTACTGGGAATGGATGTACAGAAAAACCAAAATCGGTTCAGCGCTGCGCGCTGAGAGCACGCACGTGTTCAAAATTTTCCACGATTGTGTCCGGGGTCTACCTGAATATGCCCACCAAATTTGAAGCAGATCCATCGAGAACTTTGGCCGTGAATCGTGAACACACAGACAGACAGACACACACAAGCCGTATATAGATGTCTTTCTGTGCGTTTGTTTATCACTATTTCTAAATAGTTTATATGTGAAAGTTTGTTGTTGTTGTTGTTTTAACGTTCGTCAATGCAGGTATGATTGATTGTTTAAAGCACACATACAAGAACACACACACACACACACACACACACACACTCAAACACACACACACACACACACACACACACACACACACACACACACACACACACACACAAGGTCCATGGGGCACACGGTTTTCGCTTTTTGAAACGCTTTATTTAACATTGATGATGTGGTTGAGTGCTCATTCAAATGTCGCACACACCATTTCTGGACTCGTTCCTGCCGTCTGCAATCAGGCTGCTCACCACCCATTCCTGAAGTTATAGCAGTCTGTGTTACGTGCCACCTACCTTCCATGTTTGGCACACATCCGTGCATGTGTGCGTGCATGCATGTCGGTTGGCTGGTGTGTGTCCCCCGCTAGTGACTGCTAGGGAATTGCGGATGCTTTTAGTGCAATTCTGAACGTGATATAAACTTCGCCAAAATACTATTGCAACAAAATTCGCACCCCCCCAAAAAAGCATTCCCCTGTCATTTCATTCAAACTTTATATGCCAGTTCGGGCTGTTGACTAGACTCTCTGGATCACTTTTTGGATTTAAGATTTATTTTACAGGGATCACGCGCCACTCAAATAAGGGTACCCTGTAGATCGACTGGACAAAACCGGAAGGGCCTAATTAAATTTTAACGCTAAATCACAATAGGCAAACTTTGCAACATTTACATGTGAGAAGAAAGCAAAATGAATTATCTACCCCGAACAGGTTGTTTTGTTTAGCTATAGCCTGCGCATTCCGTGTGCTATGCTAATCCTACCAATGCAGGTGTCGATTGCATTAGCGGCCAAAAACGCGAGTTATGTGTAAAGTACATCAATGACAGTCGGATTTTTTTTCTCAAATGAGATGTCACTAACACCTGTGTGCCAACAAAACTCACCAAAATTCCATCATTTCCTCGTTCCGTTCAGGATGTCCTGCGGACACACGACTACGTCACATTGCACCATTGATGACGTCACAATTATACATAATTAAATACGTCACATTGCATTACTGAAATCGTCACATTGCATGGGAATTGAACACGTCACATTGTACCATGGAATAGTCACATTGCACCATTTAATACGTCACATTACACCGTTGAATACGTCACATTGCATCATTGATTATTTACATTGCACCATTGATTACGACACATTGCTCCATTGGTTTTGTCACATTGCACCATTTAGCATTGCACCATTCATGACCATGACAACAACAATGACATTTATTTTTATGAGAGTAATGGCATAAGCACAAAGTGGTTGTGTTTTTTACGACCAGAGGGATTACACTAATAATAAACGTCAAATGAAAAAAAATGTTACATCCAATAAAAGTATATCAAAATGGCTTAGAGAATAAACAAACCAAGTCAAGAAAGTAAACACAAGCAGTAACATGTACAGGGCTCCTCATAGTGCGCGTCCCTGCGTCCTATACGCACTAGAAGCCGAAAACACGTAGTAGAAATGTATGGAGGGGGTCCCGGGACGCACTAGACTTTAAAAGAGCGGGTCCTGGGACGCACTAAATTTCCTTTACTCGTGCGTACCGTAGATACCATTCATGTTTTATAAGTACACTGGGACCTTTCGGCTTTTGGACCCTTAGGACCCTCTGAAATTCTGCCATGGGGGTCCATGGACCCTCTAAAAAGTGAAAGTGGGGGTCCCGGGACGCACTAGGTGGGGCGTGTGTGGGGAGCCCTGATGTAAATAGAAAAAATAACTTCAGAGTAAAAGCGATCAGCTTTGCAACACTTTACACACCCATATATTCGGGGGTGCATATTTTTCACTCTGTCTGTTTATGTGTTTGCCTTTTTGTCTAACTGTTTGTTCGCACTTATACTCACGCATATCTCTGGTGTGTCGATTCAGCTTTTCAAATGTGTTGAGTCGCCTGGAAGTATGGTACACACGGTCGTCGGAAAAAATCAGATTCCTCCCTGGAACCAAAGAGGAGATAAAACCTTTCAGCTGTTTTCATTTGAGTTTTATGCTTACGTCTTGACTTGAATCTTGTTAATACGTTACAGTTTGCGCGAGGTCAATGGGTCACCTTTTATCACTCACGCATGGCCGTAGCTTTATTGAAGACGGCCTTTCCCATCGGGAGTCATCTTTGACATGTGATGCCACGGCAGTAGGAAGATTAAAAACATAAGACAGCGATTGAGCCCCAAAATAAAATTCGCTCATATTTTGCTAATATTTTGTCTGTGACAATTTCAGATTGTGATGAAACAAGTGTGCAAAAATAGAGAAATCACTCGGACAGACTTTATGATACACACTTACAATCACAGGACCTATTTTGGAAATGGTATTAATCCCTGGTATGTATGTAAGTTTCTATTTGTGTCCCCAGAATAAGTTTCTATTTGGGACATGAAGTGGTTATGCGCTAATCCCTGGTTTACGTTTGTTGTATTTATATGTCTGTATGGTGTCTTTCCGATATGGCTGAAAATAGCGTATTTACATGACGTTTTCGTATGCTAAAATTAGATAACTTGTTCGATTCGCACCAACATATTTTCTGGAACATCCAGAGCAATTTTAACCAAAACTAAATAGCGTGAAGCGAGAAATAATTCATTTAGTCAATCTGTCAATTTTGGAAAACATAAAATGGAAATGGCCGCCATACTTAATTTGTTATTGATATCTACTTCCTCTGGCAGATAATCCAGGTTCCAATTAGTCGCTGTATGTACCTTAATCGAAAAAAACGCCTTATTTCTTCATTCATTAGCGACTACCGTGTTTGACGCAGTTGTACACAATGAGCCTTATATCAAAGGCAAGTGCGGAGTCTTAGGAACACAACAGTACCACAATTAAGAGTACTGGTCAAGAAACAAAGACGCACAAAGCAGTTGAAAACTGTGACTTTCGTAGGTATTAGTTGAATTAACCTCCACCGTAATCAATTTGATCGAAAAATTAGGGTGTCACAGTGCCGCCTCAATTTTCACTAACAGCCAGATATATGACGTCATCAAAAACATTAATCAAAATAAGGACAAATGTGTTTGGGGATATCATCTAGGCAGACAAACTTCCTCTCCCGCCCTCGTTTACCCATTTAGTCTAGTATTGAATGAATGGAATAACTGGTTATTCATGTGGTCGCTTTTCTCCTCACTGACAAGAGATAAGATAAGATAAGACTATTTTAATGTATTTTTATTGTACATAATTAATACGGAAATTTGTCTCTTGGCACCACATCGTATTACTCATAACACAAAGACAACAATGAAAAGCATAATCGTATAATGACAAGTTTCGCTGTTGCTATGGAAATGGAGAGACAAGGAAGTGCAGCTAATACCTCCAATACAAACCAGGAGAAGAAAGAGAACAAGACGGCGTGCATACATCATCTCACTCCAACTTTTTGTCTCGGCTGGGAAACAATAGAAAAGGGAACTCGCGTAAATATATGTCAAAGCATTTAGTTGACGTGACAGCAAATACATCGATAGTGTATTTTGTTTGTATGCAGACTACTTTTGTTGTTGTTGGTGGGAATCAGTTTTTTTTTCTGGGATATGAGGATTCGCATAGGAAAAGACTAAACTTTACTATCTTAAACACAATTAAAAAATGTTCTGGACAATAAATCAATCAATTATTTTAAAAAAAATAAATAAAAAGACAAATACAACTTCAACTTATAATCATTTATTTGCACAAACATGAACAGTCCTTAATTTTACATTCATATTCTTTAACATACGCATTCCTTACTTTCCTTTTCTTTTGTTTCTTCTCTATTTGATATTATTTCATGTTATCTATTCTTTTATTCTTACTTTACTATCATTTCAGACCTGCCATTGATTTTCGAAAAAAACAAAAAGAGGCATTGAAGCCTTTGTTTTCTTATAAATACTTATGCACATTTTAGCAACCAAAGTTATACAATTTAATTCTTTCAACAGAGTTGCATGCATTTCTCGATTTTTAACACCAAACATGATTTCGTGCACTGTTGACTTTATCTGTTTATCCAAATGTACCCGAATATAAAATTCAATTTGTTTCCAAAACTCAATCACCACTGGACAAAAGAAAAATAAGTGTTCTATATAATCAACGCTATTACTACAATATGAACAGACATTGTCCTCCACAACTTTCATTTTACATAACATAGTATTTGTGGGATACATATTGTGAAGTAATTTTCACTGTAATACGCGTAACCTTGTCTCTTTAACCGATTCAAAACTAATCAACCAATCTTTCTTATCAATTTCATAATTAAATTTCCTCCTCCAAAAGCCAATTGCACACGGTTCAACAAGTTTCATACTTACTCATTCTTTTCTAAACTGTTGTGGGGTCTGTACTTTCTTTCCACGATATGAGAGGACATCCATCAAATCAATTTCTACCTTTCCGTGCATCATCTTATTAATAACATTCACAATAACAGCACGAACCATGTTATATTCCAAAATTCTCTGTGGGGATTTTCCTAAAACATCACAAATGAACTGATAGAAAATAAACTGTTCAGGAGTATGCTGATAATTCCAATACATACAAAGGAAAACTAAGCGTATCAACCATAACAAAAATCTCCGTTTGCTTGTCCATTCTATCACGTAATCAATTCTGTCATCATTTCGCCTTTTTTTTAAAGTCATAATTATTGTTTTATTGTTAATACGTATATATACATACATTATAAATATGTATATATATATATATATATGTATACAATGAACCTTTAGTCTGCAGCATAATGAATTAGTCTGATTGCACACTAAGTTGTATTATGTTATTTTGAAGCATAGGGGGCTTTTTAACACAAAACACGAAATGAAACTTCTTTGCAAGAAAAATTACTAATTATTATCATTAAACGGAAATTGGTCCATAATAGGCAACATCCACCTATTATCGACAAGAACACGCCTTGAGTCGAAGTCAGTAGCATTCGTGGGATACCTCCCAGCTTAGCTGGGACAAAACAACACCAGAAAAAGACTTGTCTTACAATTGTAATTAAAAACTTACCAAATATTTAAAGAAACATTCTTTTGTTGGCTGTAGCGGTTGATGTCTCGTTGGCTGTAGCGGTTGGCGGTTTTCTCTGAATACGCGGTTAGTTGAGCTGTCTGTTATATATCTGCCACAAAGTCTCATGACTATCATAAATACACTTAAAAGGTGATATCCTTCCATTGTTAAAGACAGAAAGTCTGACGACTACCATTTAAAGGTGATATCCTTCCATTGTTAAAGGCAGAAAGTCTGACGACTACCATTAAAGGTGATATCCTTTTATTGTTAAAGACAGACAGTCTGACGATTACCATTTAAAGGTGATATCCTTCCATTAATAAAGACAGAATGTCTGACGACTACAATTTAAAGGGGATATTCTTCTATTGTTAAAGACAGAAAGTCTGACGACTACAATTTAAAGGTGATATCCTTCCATTGTTAATGACAGAAAGTCTGACGACTACCATTTAAAGGTAATATCCTTCCATTGTTAAAGACTGTGAAAGTCTGACTACTACCATTTAAAGGTAATATTCTTCCATTGTTAAAGACAGGAAGTCTAACGACTACCATTAAAGGTGATATCCTTCCATTGTTAAAGACAGAAAGTCTGACGACTACCATTTAAAGGTAATATCCTTCCATTGTTAAAGACTGTGAAAGTCTGACTACTACCATTTAAAGGTAATATTCTTCCATTGTTAAAGACAGGAAGTCTAACGACTACCATTAAAGGTGATATCCTTCCATTGTTAATGACAGAAAGTCTGACGACTACCATTTAAAGGTAATATCCTTCCATTGTTAAAGACTGTGAAAGTCTGACTACTACCATTTAAAGGTAATATTCTTCCATTGTTAAAGACAGGAAGTCTAACGACTACCATTAAAGGTGATATCCTTCCATTGTTAAAGACAGAAAGTCTGACGACTACAATTTAAAGGTGATATCCGTCCATTGTTAAAGGCAGAAAGTCTGACGACTACCATTAAAGGTGATATCCTTCCATTGTTAAAGACAGAAAGTCTGACGACTACCCTTTAAAGGTGATATCCTTCCATTGATAAAGACAGAATGTCTGACGACTACAATTTAAAGGGGATATTCTTCCATTGTTAAAGACAGAAAGTCTGACGACTACCATTTAAAGGTAATATTCTTCCATTGTTAAAGACAGAAAGTCTAACGACTACCATTAAAGGTGATATCCTTCCATTGTTTAAGACAGAAAGTCTGACTTATGAAAGTATAAGTTGTTAATGCCTAATGTCCTCTCAAAGTATTAGGCTAACACGGGCCGTCATCGTTCTACATAAATGTTAAACACAAAGATATGAGGTTCATGAACTTATGAAAGTATAAGTTGTTAAAGCCTAATGTCCTCTCATAGTATTAGGCTAATAGGGGCCGTCATCGTTCTACATAAACCCATAGACATGAGGTTCGTAAGCTTACGAAAGTCAGGTTGCTGGTTTTTATGTCCCTTCAACCTATTAGGCTTAACGGGACCGTATGGAAATACGGAAGATTAGTTTTCTTTAATACAACATAATCCTTCATTATACACGCCAACACAAACACACGCAACGA
Organism: Littorina saxatilis; assembly: GCF_037325665.1. Lineage (NCBI taxonomy): Eukaryota > Metazoa > Mollusca > Gastropoda > Littorinimorpha > Littorinidae > Littorina > Littorina saxatilis. The sequence continues at coordinate 22,138,200 of NC_090245.1, read as the reverse complement.
ATACGCTGAATAAGGAATACGGGGGTCTGTTAGCTGAGTTGGCAGAGTGATCCGCAGGTAACGGGTTCGAATCCGGGCCGGGAAAGACACGGCCGGGTCACCTTTATGTGCAGACTCAGAGACAGTATCCATGTTCCTACGCCGTGTTACCACTGTTACCACTGTGGCACGTAAAAGACCTAGGTTAAGAATAAGAATAAGAATACTTTATTATCTCATAGAGAAATTCAGGGGTGGTACATAACAATAATACAAACAAGACATTGATTTTACATAAAACATATGGCACTATATAACATGGACATCTTTAAAGCACTGCGCTTACATATTCTCGCACACCTACGCGTATAACGAACTATGGCTAAACATCATTGCAAAATATCATAACATACAATATATCTCAGGAAATATACGGTTGTACATAAAACCAAAACATACATGTACATTACTACTGATTGCACTGGCAGAAGAGGGGCTGAGTCGGGTATGTGGATGTGTTTACATGTTGCTAAGGGTGATGGATTTGGGGATGAAGCTGTTTTGCAGCCTGAGTGTCCTAGCTTTGTGCGAGGGAAGGAGTTCATAGAGGTGGGATAGGACATGGGACCTATCTGAAGCTATCCGCCTACTCTTTCTCACCACACGCTTTTCATACAGGGACTCCACACTTGCTTGCTGCCTGCCAATCACCTTGCTACTGACATTCACCATTCGCACTAAGACATTCCTGTTCTTCACACTCAGACCTCCATACCAGGACACAAAACCAAAAGTGATGACAGACTCGATGAAAGAGCGGTAGAAAGTTTGAAGGATAGAAGAGTTCACATTCAACTTCCTAAGTTTCTGAAGGCAGTAGATGCGTGACTGACATTTTTTGTGTATGAGGGTGGTGTTTGCATTGAAGGACAGCTTATCATCGATAACTGTGCCAAGATACTTATATTCAGTCACACGCTCAACAGTCACACCATCAATCATCAGGTCAGGGACAGGGGCAGGGTTTCTTCTAAAGTCTATCAGAAGTTCTTTGGTCTTTGTCACATTTAGGTCTAAAAAGTTGTCTTTACACCAGGCGTTGAAACGTTCTACTTCTGCAAAGTAAGTTGCGTCACTATTGGAGAGATCTTCTAGCGCTGTATCATCTGAATATTTGATAAGAAGGGTGGAGTCAGTGCCACTGCAGTCGTTAGTGTAGAGTGTGAACAACACAGGGGAGATAACTGTACCCAGTGGAGAGCCTATGGAGGTGGACCTAAGGGAAGAGAGAGCTGTCTGAAAGCGGACTGACTGGGTTCTGTTAACGAGAAAGTTGATAATCCACAGGATAAGCCTTGGAGTCACGATGTAGAGGAGAAGTTTCCGGGCCATGAGGCAGGGTTGGATAGTGTTGAAGGCAGAAGAGAAGTCTATGAAAAGAATGCGTACAAAAGAGCCAGGTTTTTCTAAGTGTGTGTATGCGTTGTGTAAGAGTGTGAGTGTGGCGTCATCTGTGCATCTGTTCTGCTTGTATGCAAACTGGAAGGGATCCTGATGGGGCTTGACCTGATGGAGCAGTCTAAAGAGGACAATGCGTTCAAAGCACTTCATAACAATAGAGGTGAGAGCTACAGGGCGATAGTCATTCAGGGTTTTGGGCTTGTTGTTCTTGGGGACAGGGCAGATCGTAGGGTTTTTCCAGAGTCTAGGCACAGTGCAATCTTTCAGAGACCAACTAAACAAACGGCTAAAAACAACGGACAACTGACAGGCACATGATCTCAAAACACGTCCACCGATGTTATCAGGACCAACTGCTTTCTTTACATTCAACTTGCTAAAAACCTTCTCAACAGTCTTGCCTTGAATTTCAAAGTCCTCCTCATCACCTGCCATATCTACCTTAAGCTGGGAAGTCACGCTGTCTAAATCATCCTTCAAATCATCTTTCTCGAATCTACAATCCTCACCTCAATGCCCGTCACTCCTGTCAGGGTATGGGCCGCCAACAACAGCTCTCCAGAGTCCTCTGTCCTGGGCCATCTTTTCTATCTGACTCCAGGTGTAGCCCATCTTTCTGGTGTCGGCCTCCAGGTCGCGTCGCCAGGTGTTTCTTGGACGGCCTCTCGAATCTACAATAGAACTCGTTTAATTTCTCAGAAAATCCAACCTGTTCTTTCATCGGCATGCCATCGCTACTGGATTTTGATTTGGCCTGTCCTGACAAAGTTTTAAGTCCTTTCCATGCGTCTGCTAAGCTACCTGATTCAAACTGTGACTCTACTTTCTCTTTGTACTGTCTCTTCGCTTCCAAAATATCTTTCCTCAACTTGTTCTGTACTACTTTCCTTTCTACTCTATCTATTCTGTCATACCTGCAGGTGGCTGATTACACCTAATAATGCTGCGTCGCCCAAAACAAATAACGGTTTTGGGCGTGATGAAAAAAAAGAACAGGGCCGGAAAAAGTTTGTATACCCAAAACGTCACTGACGTGGCACCATTTTGGGGTGGAAAATGTTTCGAATATATCTCAAAAAGTATTATCATTAGATATTTAAAAAACAGATCAAACGATAGTTTAAAGCTTCTCTAGCAACTTTGACTATTTTTCGAAACCAAAACAATGAAAACTAGCACTTGAATCGTAAGACAATAGGGAAAGTCCATAGTCCGGGCCAGGTCGTAAGGGTTGAGAAACTTGGACAGCTCGTCCTATTCCTGTGTATCAGAGGGGTTGTTAGCGCTGTCATGGGCTGTTAAGGGGTAAATACCACTTCTGTTTAACAAATCTTCCAAATCAGTCCAAAATTTCCGACTAAGCGGGCAGTACCAAAATATATCGGACATTGTTTCATTTTCAATTTTACAAAAGGCACAAAGGGGACTGTCAAGAATCTTTTGAACAAATAACCGGCTAGCAACACCAAGAATGCGATGAAGCATCTGGTCTGGAACCATCTTAACTGTGTGTCCTTAGTTGTTTTAAAATACTTATCAAAAATCTGTTTCCAGTTCAGGTTGTAAAAATACATATTCCATCTGTTCATGCCTGCAGGGTTATCATCAAATTTTGATTTAAAAAAAACTTCTTTAATTGCCTGTTTGCCTCTACCAATAATCTGCCAGGGTTTATAATCCCTGATCTGAAAACCATTCAACGAATCAATTTGTACTTTTCTCTGATATTTTCGTAAGGACTTAATCACTCCCTCATAGAATAATAGTTTGAACAAAAGGAAAATTTAACCTAAATTCGTCAAAGGTAAAGACATTTCCATTTCCATTAAGCGCCTGGAGCCAATTGATGGGACTCGCGCTATAGAAAAGTTATTTATTATTATTATTATTATTATTATTATTATTATTATTATTATTATTATTATTATTATTATTATTATTTAAATGTATCAACTGATGGACAAACACTTCATCATTTTCAATCCATTCCTTATTTACTATTGTACCGTGGTCTTGTATAATGTTCAAATTGTAATGTATACATTCGGAAACAAAATCATTCACATTAATTACCTCGCTTAAGGAACAGCATTTCTTATAATGTTTCAAAACATCCTTCCAAAAACTGTTACCACATCGTTTCATTAACACATTTACATACTCGGCACCCACTTTAAATATGTCTTTCATTCCAGGTATCATATCAAAAATAAGCTTTTTTACATCAAATTTAAACATCTTTAATCTGCGAATCCAATTTATCTTTAATGATGCCACAAAAGTATAAATGTCAATCATATTCAGACTACCATTGCAATAGGGTCTGCAAACGACATTACGCCGAATCTTTGCAGGTTTACCATTCCACAGGAAGGAATAAAAGGCTGCATTCACTTCTCGTAACAAGTCTTCGGGTGGGTCTGGCAATACAGTTAATAAATAAACCAATTTTGAAAGGACCAAAGTTTTCAAAATTATAATTCTACCGAATGGTGTTAACTGTCTTCTGCTCCAATCGTTTAAAATTCTTTTAATCTCTTTTAATTTTCCGTCATAATTAATTTCCAGAATGTTGCCGGTGTTTGTCGAAAATTTGACTCCCAATACTTTAAAAATCCCAGGGTCCCAACAGAAGTTCATATCCCTCATATATCTTTCTTGTGAATTTCGCTTTCTTCCGATCCAGACAACAAAACAGTGAAAACTAGCACACGCGATGACATTCTTTTTGTATTTATTTCTTTTTTTAGAGTTTTCTTAGCTTTTCAATGGAGGAGTCCAACCATGTGATTTGTGTTTGTTTGTCCCCATTTTGTTGTGCACAAAGTGCGTCACTGACGTGGCACTGTTTTGTAACGTCTGTTGCACTTTGGTTCCATGTGTACTTGTTACTGGCAGATTTTAACAAATTTCTTTGTGAGATTCTTTTATTTTCTAACTCAGGTAAACACAGTTGTTACTGGAGAAAGCTGAGCACAAAAAGGAGAGCATTTGGTCTTTATTTTTTATTTTTAGTGCAATTAAACCGAGTGATTTGTAGGAGGTATGATCCCCCCAAAATTATCAAAACGCTTTTATAACTGTTTCAGGTAACTGATCATCTTAGGTAATATATCATTGGAATGGCCAAACATTTAACTGGTTAACCTTTCATAGATGACGTCATTATGTTGCTACGTCATAAATGACGAGGAATCATACTAGGTCACTTTTGAGTTATGCTTCAAAACGGGGTCTTTTGTCAAGCACCATGAACAACTCCACTTCTGTGCAAGAGTGTAGCTAGGTAATGACACAAAGGAAATTTGTACAAAGGGGAAGAAAGTTACAATGAGTCAAAGCTGCTTCATATTCTACAATCTGACAAAATAAAACGGAAATCAAAACTGGGGGAAAAAGGAACAACTCTGAATAGCCAAAAAAGACTTCCGGGAACTCTTCAAACAAGACGAATGTAGCTGCTATATCAAAACTTACAAAACTAAGATTAAACGTGTACATACGAGTATAAAATGCCTGACTTAAACTTTCATATAGAACAGTCCGCAGAATTCTACACAATGACCTTCAGTTTCAAAAGTTTGCTGCAAAATGGATGCCTTATAACCTGACAGGGAAACGGAAGAAGCAACAGGCGATCCGCTCAAATGCTTTGAACGAAGTAGACCTGAACTTGTGATGAATGTAGTCACTGATAATGAGACTTTGGTTTCCTTCTATATTATTGCCAGAAAACACTAAAAACAAAGCGCGATTGGACCACAATGACGTGACGCACCAAATTTGTTTGCAAGGTTTTCAAAGCTGGACTACAGACGTTCGGATGAACCCAGTCCATACCAAGAAAGAAGAAGAAGAAAGCAGAAACAGTGCTATTCGCTGTATTTTGCGATCACCAAAGTCCTGTTGCTGCCGATATTCTGTCTGCTAACAGAACTCTCACTGTCACATACTATGCAGAAACTTTATTACCCAAACTTACTCACGAGTTCAGCAGTCAACGACTAAACTGCGAAACCCAGACCTCCCTTCTCCTCCATGCCAATGCCAGTCACCACACAATAAGGGCCGTAACTCCATTCCTTAAAGTCTAAATAATCTCATCTTTGCCTCACACACTCTACAGACCTGATTTTACTCCTTGTGATGGCTGGGTATGAACAGAAAGTCTACAAAAGCAAGCCTTAAAGGGGCCCGTTTTAAATTGGGGGTGGGGTGGGGTGTCTTAAAAGGGGGCTTTAATTGTACATAACACATCAACATGGAAACAAACAATTAACATCAAAAATTAATGTGTTTTAAGTGTGGCAAAACATAAGTCTGCAGGGTTAGCATCGAATTACTTCGACAAAATCTCGTGACACTTACGAAACGCATATCTCGCTACGTGACTGAGTCGCTCATCAGTCATCCATTCTGATAATCATCGCTCCACGGCTATTGCCAGTTGTCTCTCTGACCGTACGCCACAGTCCTACGCGAATCTATCAAAATAAGAATACAGAGTTATCTCCCATATGTTTTTCGCGAGCACTGATCTAAATTAATTTTGTGATCAGTGTTCGCGAGACGAAAATGATAGCAGATTGGCCGACTTCGACAGTGATCTCCGTTCTGTTCTTCACAGTTATGATAAAGACATCGTTCTAAGGTCAAAACAAGTCGAAATTTTGGGACTGCTGCCGGAAGGAGACCGTAATATATGGTTTCATCACTGTCAACTGGTTACAGAAAAAATCGTCTGCTCCAGTGAGCGCCGAAACCAAACGGTTGATTATCACGTGACACTTTTGCCATATTTAGAGTTGTTTGCACAGTAAATACAGCCGCGAAAAATAGCTCGCTTGAAACTGTCTTACATATCAATTCCTTTGTAATTTAAAAATTACAAAACACCATGAAAAATCATTATCGACGATCGCGAATCTGTTTATATCAATAATACATTACAAAAAGCTCTAAATATGTTAAAAAAAAAAAATCGGTACCAGACAAGGAAACTCAAGGCATCCTGTCAGGGAGAGAATGAGCCGAACTCATTTTGACCTGAGTTCAGCATGATCAGTCATCGTGCTGTCGCCGAAATACAAGTCTTTCTGAGTCTAAGCCTGATCCAGATGGATATATTTTATCAGATGTCATTAAAATGCAAAAAGAGTTGACATAATGCCAAGGTATGTTTTATAACTAAAAACATTAACAGCTAGGGGGTTGAGAATAATCCAATCAAGAGAGGCCTGTTGGCAGATCCCGGTTTACGAAACCAAAACTAGGCACAAACACAATTTTTCAAAATGTCCCTCATAAAACCTCTTTGACATTGTGTTTAATACTGTACCTTAACTCAACAGTTAAACCAATAAACATGTACGGCTTGTAAGTGTATTTTATTATGCCAGTGAATAATCGAACGCGAAGCCAGTTTAACTTGTTGCACAAGAAAATTGGTTGATTAAGATCAACAAGGGCCCAAGCTGTGTTTTAATGAAAGAAGGGGTACGGACACATGTTTTGCTTGGGCTACATTTGTTGCAAAGCATTTGAAACGGCGGTATAACTGTATATACAGTGGTGCCTGCGTTGAAAGGCGAATACCACTTGGACCAGCCATGAGTGTTGGAACATTGCACGCGGGGAATCTTGACCAGCACATTTTAGAAGAAATAATAATGAAAGTAACAACAAAATGGTTTTTTTTAAGCAAGGTGTTCGCAATCTGAATGTCTTCTTTTATCAACAGCGCTCGATCTGAATATACGGGGTGCACTGGGTCCTTGCTGAAATAAAGGGCTTTTTGCCATCGTACCCCTCAACATTGACACAAAACCTCCCCCCCCCCCCCCAATTTTTTTCTTATTTTTTACCGCTCAAGCGATACACACCTGCATCAGTAGAAATGACATAACACAAGAAATATGTCAAATAGCGAAACAAAACAACCTGATCTGCATTGATAATTAATTTTGCTTTCTCCTCTTATGTAAACGTTGCCAAGTTGTGCCTATTTCCTGAATTTTTGTCGATTTGTAATTGATACCTTACGTTTTTATCGGGTCGATTTTGGTAGTACCCTTATTTTGGCGGCGGTCACATGACCCCTGTAAAAGAAATCTTTGATCCAAAAAGTGTGCAAAATAGCCAAGCAGATGTCCTTTAATGGCATACAAGGTTGAATGAATTGACACGGAAGTGAATTCAATAAAGAAGAGGTTCGCATTCGGAGAAAGGAAACAAAAAGGAATCAAGGAACCAAAACCCAGGTGCACATTTTTGGCTCCTAGCCAGTGTGCATGCACACTATCTTGTTCCTGCCTCTTCCCATCCCTGAGGTATGGTGACCACACACACACACAAACACTGGTACACACACACACACACACACACACACATATATATATGTATACACACACACACACACACACATATCCACACACGCACAAACACACACTCACATCCAATTGTATATATGAATAAGATTGGTTGTATTTGTATATTTTGTTTATAATTTTGTCTAAATGTACGGTTTTAAGGCCGCCAGTAAATTCATAAATAGTTGATCCAAACTGGAACAAATTGTGCGGAATAATCCCATCCGGAACAATTTGGTGGTTATGTGTACACCTACTGGAACCAAAATGTTTTCCTCTGTATCTTGTAATTATTATCATCAGAGCTACTAAAGAACATGTGAACGTTCTCATAATGCCATTTTCTTTCGCCTGCACCACTGACACTGACAAGATAAGCCTTATTTTATCTGTATTGCCGCTTTGTGCACAACCGGAACGTCTTTTGAATCTTCGCTGACAAAAAGGCTCCACACCGGAACATGGTCTAAATCAAATAATCAAATTACAAGCTAGTCTAAACTTTACTGATCGCTTTTGGTACAATGAAAACATATTTCCAGCATTGGTCTCACGCCACATGACAATCTCTGTGGTCTACACAACTTGATTTACGACGAAAACACCAAAACGTGTCAAAAACAGGCATTTTCGTCACATCCAAAGCATGCTTGTTGACAATCTAGACCCAAGGACATACTTTTTTTTAATTTTTTTTAATCACATTTCAATGTAGTCTAGCCATTCTGCCGCCCTGATATGGCCCTTCGTGGTCGGCTGGGCGTTAAGGCCAACAACAAAAAATAGGTGTGGTTAAGGTAACATAGCCACAAACAAATAGGGTAGGAAGGTAGGCGATCACGTGACTTTTTTTTTTAAACTTTTTTTCTAATGTGTACAAATTAAACCTACTTTGTCAGGGAAATAAGTGTACGACTCGAGCGCTTTCGCTTTCATTGCGTTTTCTGCACTCGTTTTTTTTAAAACAATTTTTGTTAACAAATGTAATAAAAAGTTATAGCGTCGGCCCCTAAAAATAGGGTAGGTCGGGTTACCGTAACCACACCTATTTTTTTTTTTTAGGCCTAAGCAAACAAACAAACAAACAAATAGCCATTCTGTGACGTGTTGCGCCAGATATTGTGAGACGGGTCTGACTGACCAACGTACATTCGCGCGCGATCCAGAGCAAGTGAAGAAATAGCGACTATCTACAACCGGAACACGTCGCTCCACACGAATATGGTGCGGAACAGTTATCCAACCGTGATGAACGTTGCAAGGAATAGCCGAACAACGTTCTACAAGCATCAGCGAATGTACCCATTCTGATAATCATCGGTCCACGCTATCGCTCGTGTCTCTCTGACAGGATGGATAATTGCTACGCGAAGTACAGGAAAAGAAAGTGGCTAAAAGCCGAAATCTATCAAAACAAGAATACAGAGTTATCTCCCATATGTTTTTCGCTAATGTTTCTGATAAAAGACGACAGACGAACGTGATTGTAGAATGGCCGACTTCGACAGTGATCTCCGTTCTGTTCTTCACAGTTATGATAAAGACATCGTTCTAAGGTCAAAACAAGTCGAAATTTTGAGACTGCTGTGGGAAGGAGACCGTGATATGGTTGCATCACTCCCAACTGGTTACGTAAAAAGTATCGTCCGCTCCGTAGCCATTTTGTTATGATCCCGTGACAAAGTTAATTATCACGTGACACTTTTGCCATATTTAGAGTTGTTTGCACAGTAAATACATCCGCAAAAGATAGCTCGCTTAAAACTGTCTTACATAACAATTCCTTTGTAATTTAAAAATTACGCAACACCATGAAAAATCATTATCGACGATCGCGATTCTGCTTATATCAATAACACATTACGAAAAGCTTTAAATATGTTTAAAAAAAAAATAAAAACGATTTCCTCTCCAGAGAAGGAAAACAAAGGCATCCTGTCTGGAATAAATGAGACCCGAAGGGAAGTAACTCATTTTATCTGAGTCCAGGATGCGAATGTACCTGCAACCCACCATCATAGCTGTCTGGCAGACGGCTGCGCAGGTTGAGCTACTAGAGCACCTGTCAACCATGGACGGGAAGCTAATACTGGCTGGTGACGGACGGAGTGACAGCCCTGGACACTGCGCCAAGTATGGAGGCTTCAACACCGTGGAATGCCGCATCAATAAGGTCATTGATGTGCAAGTACAGGGTGACACACAAAAAACGGTCATCACCAAAAGTCGAATAACTTCAGAAATTTTATTGAAATCAACACAAAACTTCAGCCACATTAGGTCAAGCCTATGTAGCAGACATCCCCAAAGTGTCAAGTCTGTACTACAAAAACTCTTTGTTTCACTGGCGCACAAAAATGTGCTCTATATGAGCTCCCCGGCGCTGCAGGCACACTTGGACCAGGGGGCAAAAAAAACCGGTCATCACCTAAACTTGAATAACTTTTGAAATAATTAATCAATTCTTTTAATTTTTCAGATTTACCAAGTGAAACCAATGTTCTATGAGTGTACCAAATTTGAGCTTCGAGATGGCATGAACTACGGGCAGGTTTCACGGTAATCAGACTCTTTGATGTGTGTAAACTTTGCCTTCAAATGACTTGCTTACTGTGTTGATTTTCATCATTTTTTCTGCTTGGCATGAGTAAGTATGGTATTTGCAATACAAAAAAATAAATAAAAGCTAAAATGTTTGTGTTTGAGCAATTATTTGAGCGAGTTTTTCGAAGCGAACGTGTGAATCCTGACAGACACCATTTCCTTCTGTCACATGACCCCATCTCAAAGTGTGATTCAAGCGGACACGAAAATAACACACAAAATTATGATAATGGGGTTATTAATTCAATTAATACACAAGGTTAGTCTCTGACTAGATAAAATAGGGAAAAAATATCAAATGGGAGCATAAAACCGTTTCTGGAAAAATTTTCAATCGCAACCGAAAGTGTCTGTCAGTAAAAAAAACACGTGCTTTGTTTGAAAAGCAAAGCCTAATTTTACACATCGCGTGCTTTTGTCTGTTATTCTTGCTTGTGAACATCATTTTATTGATGTTCTTCACTGGAAAGCAGGTGTATCATCAACAGTATCACAAAATCGCAAAGAATGAACATTTTTGTTGTGATCCGACCGGTGTCTGTAGACAGAATCACACGTTCGGCAAACTTCGTTTTTAACGGAAATAACCGAGCCTTTCATCGGAAACGACGTTTCAACCGCTTCATATCGTCTGCAGGAAGAACAAGTCGCGTAAGGCGAAAATACAATATTTAGTCAAGTAGCTGTCGAACTCACAGAATGAAACTGAACGCAATGCAACGCAGCAAGACCGTATACTCGTGGTCCACCGCTCACGGCATAGGCAGTGAAATTGACAAGAAGAGCGGGGTAGTGGTTACGCTATGCTGCATAGCACGCTTTTCTGTACCTCTCTTCGTTTTAACTTTCTGAGCGTGTTTTTAATCCAAACATATCATATCTATATGTTTTTGGAATCAGGAACCGACAAGGAATAAGATGAAAGTGTTTTTAAAACGATTTCTAAAAAAAAAATTTGATAATAATTTTTATATATTTAATTTTCAGAGCTTGTTTTTAATCCGAATATAACATATTTATATGTTTTTGGAATCAGCAAATGATGGAGAATAAGATAAACGTAAATTTGGATCGTTTTATAAATTTTTATTTTTTTTTACAATTTTCAGATTTTTAATGACCAAAGTCATTAATTAATTTTTAAGCCACCAAGCTGAAATGCAATACCGAACCCCGGGCTTCGTCGAAGATTACTTGACCAAAATTTCAACCAATTTGGTTGAAAAATGAGGGCGTGACAGTGCCGCCTCAACTTTCACGAAAAGCCGGATATGACGTCATCAAAGACATTTATCAAAAAAATGAAAAAAACGTTCGGGGATTTCATACCCAGGAACTCTCATGTCAAATTTCATAAAGATCGGTCCAGTAGTTTAGTCTGAATCGCTCTACACACACACACAGACAGACAGACGCACATACACCATACCCTCGTTTTGATTCCCCCTCGATGTTAAAATATTTAGTCAAAACTTGACTAAATATAAAAAGAGGAATGCGATACCCAGTGAGTAAAACATTTAATCGTTTTTCGTGCCTTTTGATCAAGTTTTGTTGCGTCTGTCAGCAACGTTCGTCAACCCAACGTTCGACACAGCGACGCACCCATACGGATTTGCAGCGTTTGCATTCGGAAAGTGAGGGATTTGTGAGTTCGTTTGCATAATTTCAATCGCTAGTAGGTTTTCCCTTCGTCTGCCATTGTTGTGTTTGCATGTTATTGGCATTTCATTGTGTAAATTGAAAGTTTGTGAGTAACAGTAGTACAATCTGTCGAACGTTGGCGACGCTGACAGACAGAAATATCGAACGTTGCCTTCAATGACAGATTGAAGGGCTTGGCGATCGTACTTTCGATTCGTAGGAACACAATATGGAGACAGCAATGTGCGCTCGTTACCACAACGGTCATGAACCGGTGTAACACGAAATTTTTACTCCAGGAAAAATTGACTCCGGAGTAAACTTCCCGTAAAAATCTTGTACGAAAAAAGAACTCCACAAGGAACTAAATTTTTACTCCCCAAATATTTACTCCCAGTAAACATCTCGTACGAGAAACTTAGGGCCTACTCCTTCGTTTATAATTCGCGCAATATCCCATTTACGTGCAATCCCGTTTTGCCGCCGTCCCATTTTGGCGACATTTCACAAGCCAAGCGTCATCTTACTACCGCATCCCATTTTGGCGCAATCCCGTTTCGCCGCTATCCCATTTTTTTAATTTTTTTAAATTTTTTTTTACATTTAGTCAAGTTTTGACTAAATGTTTTAACGTAGAGGGGGAATCGAGACGAAGGTCGTGCAGTGTATGTGTGTGTGTCTGTCTGTGCGTGTGTGTGTGTGTGTGTAGAGCGATTCAGACCAAACTACTGGACCGATCTTTATGAAATTTGACATGAGAGTTCCCGGGAATGATATCCCCGGATATTTTTTTTTATTTATTTCGATAAATACCTTTGATGACGTCATATCCGGCTTTTTGTAAAAGTTGAGGCGGCACTGTCACACCCTCATTTTTCAATCAAATTGATTGAAATTTTGGCCAAACAATCTCTGACGAAGGCCGGACTTCGGTATTGCATTTCAATTTGGTGGCTTAAAAATTATTAAAAACCTGAAAATTGTAAAAAAAAATAATTTGTTTTTAAAACGATACAAATTTACGTTCATCTTATTCTTCATCATTTTCTGATTCCAAAAACATATAAATATGTTATATTCGGATTAAAAACAAGCTCTGAAAATTAAAAATATAAAAATTATTATTAAAACAAAATTTCCGAAATCGATTTAAAAACAATTTCATCTTATTCCTTGTGGGTTCCTGATTCCAAAAACATATAGATGTGATATGTTTGGATTAAAAACACGCTCAGAAAGTTAAAAAGAATTGAGATAAAGAAAAGCGTGCTATCCTTCTCAGCGCAACTACTACCCCGCTCTTCTTGTCAATTTCACTGCCTTTGCATCGAGCGGTGAACTGACGATGCTAGGAGTATACGCTCTTGTTGTAAAAATGCAGTGAGTTCAGTTTCATTCTGTTAGTTCGACAGCTTGACTAAATGTTGTACATGAACAAAGTATGCAAACCAGATGATCCAGCGACGTCGTTCCCAATTTATGTCCAATGGACGTCTACCCACAACACGCCACTGGATGCCGCGTGGTCAGCCAACCATGTGGTGCCAGTCGTGAAAACCAGGCTCTTTGTCCCACAGTGAGACATTCAAGTTGGGGACTTTGTGACCGCTGACTTTGTCAGCATGGATGGAAAGGTGGAGAAATACAGGGCGGTGATCATCCCCAAGTCAACCCATTTCCCCGATGGGCCAGATCGAGAGGAGATCTGTGTGAAGTGTTTGCGCGCAAAAGACAATGGGAGATACTATGTCTTTCCTAATGTTGATGACATTTCATGCTTGCCAATGGCTCAGATAAAAAAATCCCACCAACCAACCATGAACAACAGGGGGGGATTACTTTTTTTGACATGTGACCAAGTCTCATTTGAGCGTTCACAGTGTTACCTGAGAATAGCACACCCCCTTGAATTGGGACCAAAGAAAAAGCGTTCTATATATGCATTTTTGAATGCTTTTCTAAAGTCATAAGTTCATTTGTGAAAAAAAAGAAGAAATTAGGGATTGTTTTGCTAAATGCATGCAGTTAAGAAATTGACCCCGTTTTCAAATTTAGGGGGTAGGGTTGCCCCATAGCCCACGTATGTCTGTGTGACTGTGTCAAGTATCAATCTACTTTGCGTAGAAAATGTATAGATGTTTGTTTTTCGATTTTAGAATGATTTCTTAAGCTGGCTAGAACTTCTGAGGTCTACAGGAAACGATAAAGATAAAAAATGTACTAAATATAAGTAGCGTCCTTTATCTTACCATTGTTCTGATCAATGCTGTCCCTTTATTTGCAAGTTAACCATTTTTCTTAATGTGTTCAAGGAGTATGTTAAAAATTATTATCAATGGTTGCTTTAAACAGCACCTTTGGGCAGTTATTATGCACTGAAGTTGTAAAAGCATGTTTTGGGGGTTTTAGGATATAGTGTCTTGGAACGCCAATCATCTTGGAAATACGAATGTTCATATAATTTTTTTTACTGTTTTGGATAGATAAAAAGTTGAACTCTTGGTGCAAACTGTTTTTTGGCCCCTGTTTGACTATTTATTATTTTGGAATATTGTGTGTGAGGGGGAAACTGCAATCCTCAATATCATGAAACGTGCCTACGGAGGAAAAGACATTTATAGTTGAGGCATATTTTCGGCTGAAGTCAATCCATGCAGCTCAATCGCATTCAAAGAACGCTTCGGATGTCGTGAATTTCCTGTCCATTCAATGATCTACAGATGGGTCAACAAGTTCAGAACCCATGGGACTGTGCGTAACCTCAATGGTAAAGACACTAACAGACAATCACACTCTGGACGACCGATATCATCAAGGACACCCCGTCGCGATATAACCTTCGTGGTTGAAAACGACGTTAAACACCAAATAAAGAAAGATCAAGGACACCACCACATGACCGTTTTTTGTGTCAACCTGTAGTACAGGTATATATGCATCGTTTTAAGGCGAAGGGCGCCACTGAAAGGGTGATGGGACTTATACAGCCATTTTCCGTTGTTAGCAGTTTTGCACCTTTCAATCTGTCTACTTTCATGACATGCATATGATTACACAATACAAATTCATCAGAGCGTATAAAAAATATATTTCCGGCATTGCACCGACCCGCGCGGCGAAATTTTCCGTCTTTAGTTCTCTCCCCTGCGTCATTCAGCGGTTATTTTCTGTTAAATATGGATAAAGGCGTGTCAAGGTAAAGAAAAACTCATTTCTTACAACCGAGGCTTTCTTATTAAGGAGTATTTCTTATCTGGAGAATTCTAAGTGAAAGAAAGAAGACATTTGGCAAGAAAATTAAAAGTCCTTTCTTACTGTAATGGACCCTTTGAGGCTCCTGTCAAATGAAAATTCAAGGCAGTTATAGCACATGACGAGGGTGCAAAGCATTAGCTCGACAACAGCCGGTAATAAAAGTATCCCTGCTGTATATTTGCTTCTCTTTAAATTGTCAAAAGCACAAAAGAGTCCAAAACATAATTGCAAAGAAAAGGTCATTTAAGTATAACAGCTGATGCATGATTACTACGGGCTTATGTTGAAAAATGATAGCAAAATCGTAACACGTTGTTTAGTATATATATATATATATATATATATATATATATATATATATATGTATAGGTTACAACACGAGTGGTTTTTTATATGGCTTGTATTTCAGTCAAGACCCAGCGGATGAATATCATCGGGAGACACGAGCCTTTGGCGAGTGGCTCTCGATTGATATTCCCGCTGGGTCTTGACTGAAATACAAGCCATATAAAAAACCACGAGTGTTGTAATCTGTATATCCCATTCTACCATCAAACACAAAGTGTAGACTACTAGCGGCACTGTTGCGATCTGTGGAGTGTGAAACAGTGTTTTCAGCGAGACTTGGCCTTTTTGCAACCTTAAACTAAGTGACCGTCGCTGAAAAAATAAAACGAATGAGTGCATCTATAAGTACGCGGTAACACTACTTTCAGACCGTTTAAAAGCTTTAAGTAAAGGTTCATAAGTTGCAAGAAAGTAATGAAGTCGTATAGAAATCCATTTAGTTGAAGCGCACAATTCTTTTGCGTTTCAGGTCGGCGGAACGGGGAAACCGGTTTGGCCCCCATTTGGCTTACTCGACTCGATTCAGAATCGATTCCACGTTGTTTTTTTCGAACGCATTATTATACAATTAGTCTTATTGACAGAGAAGCAAATTTTAGGGAACACATATGTAGATTTAACCATTTGCTCCCTATTTGAAATGTATCTACATGTTTTGCGAGTGTGTTTGCATGAACCTAAACTGGTATGGGTGCGAGGAAAACAGGACCCAAGTCTGTCACCGCCGCTTGATTGCATTTTGAAAGAATATGACTGGATTACGGAAAAATACACACATGTTAAGTTCTTAGATACCTTCATCGCCAATGTGGACTTACTGCAGAGCCAGGCAAAAGAGTAGACTTGCTCGCAAAACACGTGAAACAGCTGATGATAGCGAAGCCCAACCGTGCCAGGTAAGGACGGTCTGACAGATTCTCAAAAGTCGTCTGCTAACGAAGCAAGGGGAGGGTACTCGTGTTTTTGTTTTGGTTCGCTAGCATCTGGTTATCTTGTAAGTTGAATGTTCGTTTTTTCCCACCTGCATTGCTTTCATAATGAAAGAAACGTTTGCTTATTGCATCTCATACATCAGATCAGTTCTGAGATTCATTTTTGCGTGCAACTGATATGGTTTTCTGAGCCGTGCAATACGATTTTGGAACTTCATACAAATGTGTCACATTGTTCGGCGCGAGGTCAAAGGTCGGGAGCAAAGTAGTTCTTCGCCCAAATCGGAATCTGCACTATCATATATTTTTTTGAGTCCATGATGTATTTATTGAGCTATAAAAATACAACATATATACCCATACTGAAGTAACAGAGACAAAGAAGGGAGGTCATGGGATATATATATATATATATATATATATATATATACAAGAATACCCAAAGACAGTTCGGTGTGGGCGTCCTGGAAATCAGTGATTGCATTCTGATGCAAACGAAAAGCATAACTTTTCTTTGGCAGCAGTGTTTTTGTGTCGGTACGTGCTTGCGGGTGTCGGTGTGTGTTTGCGTACACGCGTTTGTGTGTGTGTGTGTGTGTGTGTGTGTGTGTGTGTGTGTGTGTGTGTGTAGTGTGTGTGTACATGTGTGTGTGTGTGTGTGTGCGTGTGTGTGTGTACATGTGTGTGTGTGTATGTGTGTGTGTGTGTGTGTGTGTCAGTGTGCGTGTGCGCGTGTGTGCGTGTGCGCGTGTGTGTGTGTGTGACGGTGTTTGTGTTAATGTGTTAATTAAAGCAGCAACCGCATAAGCATGAATATATTATATCATACAAAGAAATCGTCAAACTAGTCAACTGCGATGTACAAAGAATCAAGGCATACATACATACATGCATATCCTATGCATACAACGAGTGGCAGTCAAGATCGACGGTTAAGATATCACATACATTGGTATCATTGTTTATAGGGGGTCAGTCGAGAGAAGTGAACTTGTGGTCCTCGGGTCACAGTCTGAATCCAGGCCAGGACGGAAACGGGTCAACTGTATGTGATGATTCACAGATGGTATTCATGTTCCAAACCAGTATCACCGGCGATGCACGTAAAAGACCTCGGTCATTCTGCAAAAACTTGAGTGCGGCTGGCTCTGTGATTACATACACAGTCGAACCTGTCCTGGAGACCACCTGTCCATAAGGACCACCTGCCCATTAAGACCACCCCAAAGGATCCTTGACGGTTTTTACGACTATATAAATCAACTGTCTAAAGAGACCACCTGTCTAAAGAGACCACTTTTTCTCAGTCCCTTGGGTGGTCTCTTTAGACAGGTTCGACTGTAATTTGAATACGCACACACGACACGGGTAGCGCGATTCATGCTGCTGCTATCAATGCCGCACTGGGAAGAATCAAACCACATCATTATGTGTGACCAAACCTATCAAAGAAAAGAACAAAGAACCATAAGATAATATCATACCCGTTTATACACATAACACACAGAAAGAGAGAGAGAGAGAGAGAGACTGAGACACACGCACGCCCGCATACACACACACACACACACACACATGCATACATACCACACACACACACACACGCATACATACCACACACACACACACACACACACACACACAATCGCACACACACAGCAAATGATGAGCTAACACTGCCAGTCACTGAAAACAAATTTCACGAAACAGAACACTTGTCAAGCTGAAATAGGCAGGCGATAACTCAGTTTGGACATAAACCATGGTGCTGTAGATAACACTGAAGTATGCCTAACCGTTATTCACCTCCGGTACAACATGTGTCTGGCCTGTCTGAAAACACCTCCGCGTGAGAGATTTTGCAGCCAGCGCAGTGAAGCTAAAGAGGGAAAACATTTCTCTGCTCACGCCCGGGTAGCTCAGGTGGTAGAGCACTGGACTTGTGATCGAGAGGTCGCTGGTTCGAATCCGGGCCGGGACGGACACGGGTCAACTTTATGTGCAGACCCAGAGACGGTATCCATCTCCCACCCCCGTGTCACCACAATGGCACGTTAAAGATCTTGGTCATTCTACCATAAGTGCAGATGGCTGATACCACCTAAACACGCAAACATCAAAAAGCCGTGAGGGCGTAAAACTCGAATCGTATAAACCAATTCATGTCCAATATAGGCAATTAAGACCTGACGGACAATAAGCCCCTTAAAATTTACTTTACTGCTCACGCGGCAGCAAGCAGGATGTCTCTGAACTGTATTGGCACTCAAACTAGTCACACTACGATAACAATGTGACCCCCCTGAGTGTCATAAGAGTAGATCATCGCAAATTACTTTGCCTTGTATTGCTTGCTTTGGTGAAGGCAGCTGTTGCATCCGTGTGTATGACAAGTTTATATAACGGGCAGCTGACATTAGCATTAACCGCACCCGAAATAATAAACGAACTTATTTTGAAGTCCAGGGAATGCATTTTACACTAAAAACCAATTATGTCTTTTTGGCGCGGGTAAGTCGGCGTAACGCCAAAACGTATTTCTAATCGGCAAACTGTAGCGGTCCTTTTGGCTGGCCGATTATCGAACTTGAGCAGGCATGGGAAATTACGTTCTAGAGAAAATAAAACATTGTCCGCGGCAAAAAAAAAAGATGAATTAAATTATATGTGTACTATTGTCTCTCTATTCATTATTTGCTTACACAAGAAGTATCAAAATATTGGTCTAAAATGCTAAAATTTGTTCTCCTTCCGGGAGGCTTCGCCCCCCTGGTCCCCTCAACGGGGCTCTGCCCCTGTACCCCACCGGGGCCTAGGCGGCCCCTGGACCTTGGTGTATTTTCAGAGTTTTTTCTATTTTGGAATTTCCATGCCTGTTGAGTCATACTGAGTCGAGGACACGGGTGACGCCAACTGGGAAGTGCCTAAAATTGACGAAAAGTGCTCGAAAACTTTTACGGCTAGGTCGGCAAATTTGCCTTAGGAAGTAAATCCTAGCAACAAATTTGCAGACAAAATGTACGAATTCGGAAAGTTTAGCTTGGCTACAGTTATTTTCCCAAGTCAAGTTACCGGACATGGGCGCCGCCATCTTAGATTCACTGAGTTTCCCCTAAGATTAAAATCGTGTGTCTTTGACGTCACGTCATCAAGTGAACGAATGTGTCTCAGTCAGGCAAATCAGCCTGATTTGAGGAAAGAATAAAAATCGTGAGTCTGGAAAGGAAGGGGTAGTTGAATTGTCATAGTTTGCTCTTAAAAACTGAAACAAGCATTAAAAGAGTCCCATTCCATCCTTCTCCAGTTTTGTTTACCCCCCCTCCAACCCTCACCCCTTCTTTTCCCTATCATCGCTTTCATGTGCCTATGCCTATATCGGTGACGATGTATTTTTCCAGAAATGACTGAGAGAGACTGAAAAATTGTATCTCTTTCAAAACAAAACTGGACAAACGAAACAATTAAGACCTTCAAAATACATGAATGAGCAACAACAGCAACAACAAACGAATTGTTCACGTTGAAACAACACGGGGTGCTCTAATACAAACATTTACAGCAACAATGAAAGTACATCTTCGAACTCAGAGGTTGTTGAACTTCGCGTGTCAATGCACATTACTGATATTACATGTACATTGCAAGCTTGATTGAGAATATCCTTGGACAAAAATACGCCAACGTAACATCATCAAACCTATTCAGACTTAAAACACAAAAGTACATACAATATTGTAGTGTCACCGCAGTGACCTTCACCTTTTTAGTGTTGTTGACACTTTTCTGACTGCGCATTTGTGCCAAAAATAATACATGTAAAAACAGACTGATCTCAGCCATAAATGTTTGTACCCAGGAGTATCGGTTATTGTCTTTATTATCACCATCATCAATACAATTATTGCCGATGACTTCAAACGAGTCAGTCACAATGATCTCATTGACATGGGAACTGAAAAGTAATTAAGATCTTTGGCACTAATATATCCTACAGAAAGGGTTGTTTAGGATAAAGGCAGTGGGGGAAATAAGCAAACCATTCATTTTCCACGCCACATATACACACCGTATTGCGCACTGGCGGCGTATGTCAAAGTTGTTATATCCAAAGCTATTTGTTATTCGTCGTGTCACTTCAGGTCATAATGAACACTAACTCTCTATTTTTTACGAATTGTACATGTACTCATTTTTGGTTCTTTATTCCTACAACATAAACATCACACAAAAGTGCCGTACTTGTTATAATGTCGCCGGTACTGGCAGTTCATCAGTGCCACGTATTTGTGACCATGGGAGAGAGATAAAAACCAGTTTTTTTCTTTTCTATCTTCTTCTTTTTATTAATGGGTGTTTTTTGTGGTCTCTGCTGTCTAATGAGACGACGCAGACGAGGAAGACAACGCAAGAGTTGGTCAGATATTTTTAAAGGATTGGACCCAGCTGAGCTTCCCCGACCTACTGGTGACAGCCCCCGACAGAAATGCATGCCGAGAAGGGTCTCTGCCTCCTCAGCCCTCCTGTCCCCCCGACGACTATCCCAGTCATAGGATTGATGATGATGATGACTGTCTAATACATCTTGGCGAGAAGTTTGTATCTGACGGCGTTGCTTTGCAACTTTGTGTTGATAACTGGAATTGCAGTGCTCTTTTTGTGTGTTTTGACATACACACGCCTCCACGAAGAATGCACATTTTCGTTTGCTTAGCTGAATTCTTTTTTTTATATATATCAGTAATGAAAAGAGAACATTAATTATCAAAAGACGGGCGCAGTGGCGTGGTGGTAAGACGTCGGCCTCCTAATCGGGAGGTCGTGAGTTCGAATCCCGGTCGCTGCGGCCTGGTGGGTTAAGAGTGTAGATTTGTCTGATCTCCCAGGTCAACTTAGTGCAGACCTGCTAGTGACTTAAAGGCACAGTAAGCCTCCCGTAAACCATCACAGATACTGTCAGGCGTTTACACACAGTACAAACACCCTTTCATTTAAACACTCACCGATTGAGAACATCCTTGGTGCCCTCCGAAAAGAGCGAACAATTTTCAAAGAATTTATTTTTGCGTGGTTTATCTTACCCCTGAGCCATCGTGAACCCGTGTGATCCAGTTTCCCTTTTTCACAATGTAGTCGTCAGTTAGTCATTTGAATGCGACTCGATGTGAGCTTATCTACAATAGCACGTTTTTATGCGCGAAACAAACGGCTGTGGTTCACAAGAACTCCAGCGATGGCTTTTGACTGTTGAGAGGAACGGCGATATGCATAAACCGTCGTCTGCTACGACCCTTGCGTGACCCTGCTTCCGGGCTTTTCTTTTTTCAAACTTTCACAACTTCGAATTGTACTGATCTTGTCTTGATGAAAAAAGAATTCTTTTATTATTAAAGAATGTTTGTGTAACAAGCTGTCAATTTATTATTTAGATTTTAAAAGTTAGGTCTAGCGCAAAAACGCATCACGGTCCAAAAACATTCTGATAATCATCGATCCACGGCTATGGCCAGTTTA
Source organism: Littorina saxatilis (assembly GCF_037325665.1). Lineage (NCBI taxonomy): Eukaryota > Metazoa > Mollusca > Gastropoda > Littorinimorpha > Littorinidae > Littorina > Littorina saxatilis. The sequence continues at coordinate 22,116,098 of NC_090245.1, read as the reverse complement.
CATCGATAGAATGAGACCCGAAGGGAAGTAACTCATTTTTGACCTAAGTTCAGGATGGGTCCAAAAAGTGTTCGAGACAATCTGCAAAATTAATTCTTTAAAAATTGCTCGCTCTTTACGTAGGGCACCTAGGATGTTCCCGTTTGGTGAGCGTTCAAATGGAAGGGTGTTTGTACTGTGTGTAAAAGCCTGACAGTATCTGTGATGGTTTACGGGAGGCTTACTGTCCGGGCGTGATTTCCGGAATTGAATATTCATAACAGCCGTCCAGCACCAAAACGAGGCGCCATTGTTGTAGAGGAGCAAGTCCACGAAAATAAATTCTTTGAAAATTTCTCACGCTCGACAGAAAGCAGCCAGGATGTTCCCGTTCGGTGAGCGTTCAAATGGAAATATGCTTGTACTGTATGTAGACGCTCGGGGAGCTCTGTGATGGTTTATGGGAGGCTTACTGTGCCTTTAACCCTCTTTCGTGTGTACACGCAAGCACAAGACTAAGTGCGCACGGAAAAGATCCCGTAATCCATGTCGGAGTTCGGTGGGTTATGGAAACACGAAAATACGCAGCATGCCTACTCAACGAAAGCGGAGTGAAGCTGACTATGACCTCAGAGTATAGTTTGGGGAACCCAAAATGGGCAAACGAGCTCACACGTACCAAGAAAATTCTGGAACGCTGAAGAAGAAGAGAAGAAATTACCAAAAAATATGTAGCACAAAACGCCTTCTTCTTCTTCTTGTCGATCACTCAGATGGAAACGCCGGTTCTCCGCACAAATGTTGCCGTGCGCTGTAGGTCGTCCAGACTGCCATAGAGCTTCCCTTGCACCGTGGTCGCCTCCGCCCAGATCTGGCTCCTGAGGCCATCGTGTAGTGGGCAAGTCTGCAGCAGGTGTTCCGTTGTTATGCTGCCTGTTTGACAAGGGCACTGGTCTGACTGGCCAATTCTGAACTTGGTGAAAAGGTGGTGGTTCATTCGGTTCAGTGTGGCCTGTCCGCAGCCTGAATATGAGGACCTGCTCAGACCTTGTGAGCAGGTGAAAGGCGTCGTTTTTGTTGTAGTGTGGGTGCTGCTGCAACCACTTTTTGTGTTGCTTGGCCTTGATGATGGTCTTGGCTTCTTTGAAGGTGGTTGATCTGTCATTCTGGTCCTTCGTAGTGCCCTCCTTTGCCAGAGTATCTGCAACTTCGTTGCCTAGTATGTTGCAGTGAGAGGGGACCCATTGCAGCACGACTGTGTGGGCTCTGCACAGGGAGGTCAAGGCGGATGACAGGTCATTCAGTTCTTTGTCTCTGGTAGTGTCTATAAGGCCTGCAGGACTGACTTTGCGTCGCTGAAGAACACAACGTTGTTGGAGGAGAGTGGACTGTGCTCAATGTGGGCTGCACCTGCCTGGAGCGCTACTGCTTCAGCCTTGAAGTTGGTGGAGTAGAGGCCGGTAGCGAGGAAGATGTGTTCTTCTTCTCGACCTCCTGGGTACTTTATGTAGATTCCGGCACCTTCAATAATGTGTGTTTGTCAAACTGATTTCATTCATTTGTAGTTTCTATTGCGCACCGAAAGAAAAGGTAAAATCGTTTTCTATTTTTAGTTTTGGTGTAGATGTAATATTGTAGCACTTTATCCAGTAACACACACACTGAAATTCTAATTTTTAATTGCAGGCCACCATAAATGGTTATATTTTCATTTTCCAAGATGTGCGTGTGTGTGTGTGTGTGTGTGCGTGCGTGTGTGTGTGCGTGCGTGCGTGTGTGTGTGTGTGTGTGTTGTGTGTGTGTGTGTGCGGGAGGGGGGCGTAACGTTTTTTTAAATTTTATGTTTGGTCATTTTTGTATTCCGGAAGACTGGAAAACGAGACGAGGGTGATGATGCACACACACACAAACTCAAATAACAACCCGCACCCCGACCACCCCCCCCCCCCCCTCCCCCGCAAACTCTTTATCCGTCCATCTCACGACGCGTCGATCCACTCATTCTTCACGAAAACACCCATCACGCTAGTAGCACACACCCGATTATCCCGACTCCAGTCGCCATGCAATTCCTGGTGATGCCGTACCACAAGTTTCACGCGCACAACACACACAACCTAGACACACGCACTTGACACTGCCATGGTCCGTCCATCACGCAGACCTACAATCATGCTAATGCGACTGGACGCGAGGCGACCCTTGCGACCAGCCTCTGGTGATACAGTGTGTACAGATCGTTACGGGCCCCTGCTCATCTGGGAATGGCTGGGACCTCTTTCGCGTCTAGTCGATGGCGGTGGCAATGCAACGGCAGCGCCGCTGCGTCAGTTTTTAGCACGCTTCCACCAGTGGAACCTTTTGTCTTTTGGGGGAAAAAAGAAGGGGAGAGTAACGGTTTCCTGACTCTGCCAATATTATCAGTACCCCCCTATTACCTGTAACCCTCCCCAATCCCCCTCGCACCGTCGACCCCCCCCCCCTCCCCGCCCACTCCCCCGCACATAGCCTGCAGCAAACAGATACATCTCATCGTGCATTCGATCTGTTCGATTGTACTCCCCTCTCACCCCCTCACCCTCCCTCACCCCAAACAAGAGGGGTGAGATCCGCCTCTGTCTTCCTCCTCCATCATCAGCTCATTCCCTCTCAGAGCCTGCAGCAAACAAATACATCTCATCATGCATCAGATAGATCTTTGTGACTATACCCCCCCCCCCCCTCTTTATCCCCCTTTCCCTCCTCTCCAACAAGAAGAGTGATATTACTCTGTCTCTCCATTAAGCCCCCCCCCCCCCGTACATTTGCACACACACACACACACACACGCACGCACGCACGCTCATACCCTCACGCACACACGCACGCACGCACACACACACACACACACACACACACGTCACACACACACACACACACACGACACACACACACACACGTCACACACACACACACACGTCACACACACACACACCAGCCCCAAGATCACACCCTCCTCAGGAGCCTGAAGCAAACAAATACATGTCATTATGCATTCGATCTCCACCCCTCCTTCCCTCCCTCCACACCATTTCCCTCTCCCTGGAGAGGGATTGTATCGCAGCCAACCTCTTCGATGATTGGTATCATTTTCTATATAGAGCAGGCGCCGATCTCGTGTTTCCCCACAGTTTCCCACAATTCGGCCCTGCCACCTCCATTACGGCTCCCCCCCCCCCCCCCCCCCCTCTCCCAACTCCCCTTGCCGCCTTCATCGATCTTCGCTCCTTCCAACTTCCGTTTGCCTGCATTGTCTGGTTTGAAAAAGTCGATTGTGGGTTTACTCAGCCAATTCCCTTGTTGTCCGTCACCATGTGTTTCCTGTTACTATCACAAAAAAATAGATTGTGCAAGGCAACTCCTCCTCTCTGCTCCCCGCTCTCTTTTTACCCTCTCTTGCAAGTTGTCTTCGCTGGAAAACTTCTACATCATTCTAGATCGGGCAAAACGATTGTTTCCCTTCTTGCTCACAGTTGCTTCCCTTGCCTAATGGAGCCCCTAGCTCTTCATGCTCACCCCCACCCCACCCCACCCCATCCAACACGCACATGGTCCTTTTAACATTTAGTCAATTTTGACTAAATGTTTTAATATAGACTGGGAATCGAGACGAGGGTGGTGGTGGTGTATGTGTGTCTTTGTGTGTACAGAAATTCCAGGAAAACTACCCGACCGATATTTCTGAAATTTTACATCGAAGTTCTCCCAGATGATATTCCTGCACGGTTTTTTTTCTTCATTTTTTTCACAAATGTTTTGGTGCCGACATATCTGGCTTTTTTTACTCAAAATTATTGACATCTTGGTCAAGCAATCTTCGGACTATTGGATTGCATTTCAGTTTGGAAGCTTAAAAATGGATTAATTAGTTTGGTCATTAAAAATCAAAAAAATTCCAATTAAAAATAAAATTTTAGTAATTGATCCAACAAATAATTTCATCTTAAATATTCTTTATCTTTATCTGAGTTCGACAGATTGACTAAGTGTATTAATTTCGCTTTACGCGACTTGTTTTTCTTTCTTTCACCATTCACGTATATCTTTGTAGAAAACACGACCATCATTGCATTGCCCTCAGTCTGCTGTACCAGTACTGTGGGCAATATGTATATTGTATTTATTTATGGGTGACATATGGTTGTCCCCTTTTGACAGCTTGCCGCGGTGCTCAACCGACTGAACGTGCTTTATAAGCTGCGGGCCAGCTTTTTCTGTTCAGTAATGAGATCCTCCAACCGGCCCGAGCCTAACCTTACAAGGAATCCCTTGAGGAGTCATATTGACTACCTACGGAGACCAATGCTCGGACCTGTAGCTGTATCTTCATCGTGTGACCAGTTAATAACCATAAATCAGCTTATGCACTGACTCTGAAATCAGCTCAAAGTTTCTATTGTACGAACCAGAGTGCAGTCAGTCATCTCTAGCCACGCTTCTTTGTTCTCGTTGTTGGCAGACAATTTACTGCATAACGGGACCTCGGCGCTATTAGCGTGAGTGTAATTGCGCGTTATATGGTCATTGATTTGGAGTGGGGGGACACTTGCACGCTCAGCTGTGCAATTTCTGCTGCCCTGACTGCTTAAAGAGAATAGTTTTCTCAGTGTCGCGACAACTAGCTTTCAGACGGGACTTGACAATGCAGTGAACTTCGGCTGATTCAGCTTTCGTTCGCGTCAATGGTTTGGGGTCACTCGTGAAAGTTTCTAGGCCGTGATCGTTTTGGTACGATATCTATTGACGTGAAAACTGATGAGGTCTGGTGACATTTGTAGTGTGTCTATGGTTCCTTGAAGCTTCCTATCTGGAAGTGAATGTGCTAAGTGAGAGCTGTGTGCAGAACGGAGCAGTTTGAAAAAGTGCAGTAACGAAGCTAAGTTGTGGTAAGCAGTGAAGTGCTGAAAACTGCAAAGACGTGGGTAAGTGAAATTGTGCTGAACAATACAGTTTTTAAAAAAAATGCAGTGACGTTACTAGGTGTAATTGTGCCTAGCAATGATGAGGATGATTATGATGCTTACTGTCCTACGGGCCTTTGGGTGTTTTTTTTCCTTGTAAGGACTAGATATAAATAAAAAAATCGATAACCTTTGTGACAAAACAAACCCACCCATCGACTCGACCTCGAAAGTGGCCAGAACCAAGCAAGACCCGCAGGCCACCGGAGGAGGGATGAAGATATGGTTAAGACATGGGTATACAAAGTGATGAAATAGGATCATATTTGAATAACTTCTCATGTGTTACATTACTTCATGGGGGAGGGCCACTACAACATATCATTTTAATTTACCAACCCACGATAAGAAAAATAAAATTCAGAGCCACCTTTAAACTTAAAACTGGTTAAGAAAGTGCAGTGCTATTCTGATAACTACAAATACGTAGGTAAGTAGCATTGTGCTGAACAGTGCAGTTCACAAAAGAGCAAAACGTAGCTATGTGAAATTGTGCTGAGCATTGCATGTTCAAAACAATGCAAGATGTAACCTAGCTAAGTAATACTGTTTCATGCATGCAGTGCTGTAAACAGAGTGCAAAGGCGAAGTTAAGTTAAATTGTGCAGAGCTGCGCAGTGCAGTGCAGTGCTAAAAAATGCAAAGGCGTAGCTTAAACGAAATTGTGCTGAGCAGTGCTTGTGCTAAAAAATGCAAATATGTCGGTTAGTGCTTGCGTGATTTCTGAACTAGTTTCGTGACTGCATTTTTGTGTGACTTTATTTTCTATTTGAAAAAGAGTTTTGATTTTTAAAAGCTGTATATTAACATTTTGTTGGCCCTTCCCTTATAGAAAATCAACAAGAAGTAAAAGAAAAAGAATTGAGTGTGAAAAAGAAGCACAGGTTTTGCAATGTAGCAGAAAAGAATTATACCGAATTATGTTTTCAATGACTTTCATTGAAACAAAGTTACGACGTATTTTGAATGAAACATGATACACTTGTTTTTCATTTTTCTAAGAGGGGAAGAGGGGTAAGGGTGTTTGTTGCATCGTGTTAATTGAAAGAGCTCGCCTGAACCGACGCAACGCAGCTTGCACTGCCGATCATATATATTTCAGCAATAACAACTTGTTCAGCTTTTGGCAAACCGCTCAACACTAAATCTGATTGGTTCAAAGAGCCAGGTATTAGAAACTTTTTTTTTCTAAAGGGAGTCTTAAATTTGGTGTAAATTTACAGAGGGTTTGAATAGAATGTCTGAGAAAACAGGGTCTTAAAAGGGAGGGAGGCTGAAACTGGGGGTCTTAAAATGGGGGTTCCACTGTACAAAAGCAACTGTTTGAGTTATTCACTTTGTTTGTTCGTTCATGGGCTGAAACTCCCACGGCTTTTACGTGTATGACCGTTTTTACCCCGCCATTTAGGCAGCCATACGTCGCTTTCGGAGGAAGCATGCTGGGTATTTTCGTGTTTCTATAACCCACCGAACTCTGACATGGATTACAGGATCTTTTTCGTGCGCACTTGGTCTTGTGCTTGCGTGTACACACGGGGGTGTTCGGACACCGAGGAGAGTCTGCACACAAAGTTGACTCTGAGAAATAAATCTCTCGCCGAACGTGGGGACGAACTCACGCTGACAGCGGCCAACTGGATACAAATCCAGCGCGCTACCGACTGAGCTACATCCCCGCCCGTGTTATTCACTGCTACCGATCATATTGGTGCATGGATTGTCTTTTGTAGGGCGACAAACGCGCAAAAGGATATCCATAACAAACATCGCCATGCAAGAACAACAAAATATATGCATACAATAAAATTGAATTTTTTTCACCGCTGTGACAGTATGTATCCCTGGCCGTCTGAACCTGCGATTTGATTTTTTGAGAACGCAAACGTCAGGAAAATTATGCCAAAAAGGTGTTTTTCAACATTGTTTTTGTGTCTGTGCAAATAGGCCCTTACGATAATGGATCTGTCGCTCTTTGAATCCTCGTGCGTGTAGGTTATGTGTGTTTTGTTGTTCTTGTTGTTGCTTATCGTGGTGGTGGTGGTGGTTGTGGTGGAGGTGGTGGTGTGTGTGCGTTTGTGTATGTGTGTGTGTGTGTGTGCGTTTGTGTATGTGTGTGTGTGTGTGTGTGTGTGTGTGTGTGTGTGTGTTTAAATGTTGTTTGTTAGTCTGTTTGTTTGTGTCTTTGTTTGTTTCCGTGTTTGTTTGTGCGATCACAAACGGCGATGACGTTTTTGAAATCAAATGTTGATACATCATATAAAAATAAGAATAGGCCTACAAGCATTATACGGTTCAGAACAATAGCCATCAAGACTAAGACAAGTCGCTTGAAGCGTGATTAAAACATCCAGTCAACCTTTTTGGCTTCACAGACTTCCACACAAAACGTTTATCTCATCCAACATATGTTTCCTGCATTCACTGCACGCTGGGTATTCTTCTTTTTTTTTAAACAATCCTTCATAGTCAGTTCTTAGTGCTTACCGTTAAAAAAACAACCATGACTGCACTTAACACAATTTCTGCAAATAAATTGCTATGGAAATGTTGAATTTGTGCTCCTTACACGGTGAAACCGGCAACAAGACAGACAAACAGACGGCAATGAGACAGACAGAGAGACAGCAACAAGACAGACAAACAGACGGCAATGAGACAGACAGAGAGACAGCAACGAGACAGACAAACAGACGGCAATGAGACAGACAGAGAGTCAGCAACGAGACAGACAAACAGACGGCAATGAGACAGACAGAGAGACAGCAACGAGACAGACAAACAAACAGCGAGAAGACGGAAAGAGAGCAAAACATTAATTAAAGCAAGGAACTCGCACGAGTTCAGTTCAGTCAGCAAAATCTTCTGAAGTGGGGGAAACGGCTGGGTAATGTATCAGGTGCCAGCACCCACTTATTTTCTTTTCTTTTTTCTTTCTGTTCTTCGATCGATTTAAAAGGCAGACTCACATTTCGTGCACAGAGGGCTGCCTACACAGTTCTTAAAATATAATCCTCAATTGTTCAGACAAGTTCGAGTTTTGTGTTGAACCGTGTGAAGTAAACCAGGGAAAGATTCAAAGAAACTTTTACACATGTGGCCAACTCTTTCCCGAGAGAGATTTGTTTTTCTCAAGCAAGGTTGTTCAACAGATATGGCAATCGCGAACTTTCTCTTCTTCTCCATCTTACTTTGCCTACCTGCCCAAGCGGTATATAGAGTACTCGATGAATACCCGCTTCGCCGGGTACGGCTGCGCCGGGAAGAAGTCGAGCCGAATACCAGGCTGTGCCGGGGACCCGGCTATGCCGGGTGTACGCCGGCTTTGCCGGCGCACCGCACGGAGGAAGGGAGATAATCGCGGCTGAAAACACTGGAGAAGATAAGGAAGAGTTACTGGGAATGGATCCAGAGAAAAACCAAAATCGGTTCAGCGCTGCGCGCTGAGAGCACGTGTTGAAATATCTCATCGATGAGGTTGTGTCCGGGGTGTAGCTGAATACGGTCTCCAAATTTGAAAAAGATCCACCGAGAACTTTGGCCGTGCATCGCGGACACACACACACACACACACACACACACACACACACACACACACACACACACAGACAGACACAAGTCGTATATATATATATATATATATATAGATGTGAACTGACCACTCATTGCTGTGGAACAATTCCGCCGTTACGTCAGTTCGTTAGACACCTTAAGCTGTTCCTCCCTCCTCACGTAACTTCTACGGAAAACACAACTTGAATATCTTAAGAATGTCGGTTTGAAATAGACTTGGTTTAACCTTTAAAGAAACCTTTCTTCCAATTTACTATTCAATCAATCAATCAATCAATCAATATGAAGCTTATATAGCGCGTATTCCGTGGGTACAGTTCTAAGCGCTTGTCGAAGAGTTGTCAACACAGGACTAACAAAGAAACTAATATCTACAGACGGACACGAACCCTATCACACACTAGCAAACCCTGATAAACATACAACAAACAACTGTTTAACAACAATGTACACATCAATAGCTAGGTCCAAACGAAATAATATTAAACACAAAGAAAACACCTCTCACAGAGCACAGCACAAGAATGTCTTTTGGGGCACAACACATCACGTCGAACATGAAAGTCACAGCCAGCTACGGGAAGAACTGAGTCTTCAACCTACTCTTGAACGCGTCAAGAGAGGGGCTCTGGCGAAGCTCAAGCGGCAGGGAGTTCCAGGCGGAGGGGCCCGCGGAGGGGAATGCACGCTGACCAGCAGATGCGAGTTTCGAGCGAGGGATGTGAAGGCGGAGTGGGTCAGCAGCAGAACGAAGGGGACGGTCGGAGGGCTGGGTGTACAGGTCCAGGGAGGATTGAAGGTACTATTAACCATCATGTCGATCACCAGAGATCGTCCAGGCTTTTTGCATTTGAACACAAACCAGAAATCTACATCCTGGCTCATTAATTTGTGTGCAGAGTATAGGTTGTTTTTGTTGTTTGTTTGTTTGTTTTGCTGAATTAGTTGTGTAACTGACACCTATGTCTATCCGCGAAATTAAGTCAGCAAAACTAAATTAATTGATTAAATTGATAAGAAAGAAAAATGAAAAATGAAATGAAAAGAAAACCAACATCCAAGTGATAGGTTGCGCTTCAAATTAGAAAGGTATTTAAAAAGCGATGTAAAAAAAAACCAAGTCGCGTAAGGCGAAATTACAACATTTAGTCAAGCTGTCGAACTAACAGAATGAAACTGAACTCACTGCATTTTTACAGCAAGAGCGTATACTCGTAGCATCGTCAGTCCACCGCTCGATGCACAGGCAGTGAAATTGACAAGAAGAGCGGGGTAGTAGTTGCGCTGAGAAGGATAGCACGCTTTTCTTTATCTCTATTCTTTTTAACTTTCTGAGCGTGTTTTTAATCCAAACATATCACATCTATATGTTTTTGGAATCAGGAACACACAAGGAATAAGATGAAATTGTTTTTAAATCGATTTCGGAAATTTTATTTTAATAATAATTTTTATATTTTTAATTTTCAGAGCTTGTTTTTAATCCGAATATAACCTATTTATATGTTTTTGGAATCAGAAAATGATGAAGAATAAGATAAACGTAAGTTTGGATCGTTTGAAAAAATTTTTTTTTTTTACAATTTTCAGATTTTTAATGACCAAAGTCATTAATTAATTTTTAAGCCACCAAGCTGAAATGCAATACCGAAGTCCGGTCTTCGTCGAAGATTGCTGGGCCAAAATTTCAATCAATTTGATTGAAAAATGAGGGTGTGACAGTGCCGCCTCAACTTTTACAAAAAGCCGGATATGACGTCATCAAAGGTATTTATCGAAAAAAAGAAAAAAACGTCCGGGGATATCATTCCCAGGAACTCTCATGTCAAATTTCATAAAGATCGGTCCAGTAGTTTGGTGTGAATCGCTCTACACACACACACAGACAGACATACACACACACACACACACACACACACACACACACACACACACACACACATACACCACAATCCTCGTCTCGATTCCCCCCTCTACGTTAAAACATTTAGTCAAAACTTGACTAAATGTAACAAGTCGCGTAAGGCGAAAATACAATATTTAGTCAAGTAGCTGTCGAACTCACAGAATGAAACTGAACGCAACGCAACGCAGCAAGACCGTATACTCGTAGCATCGTCACTCCACCGCCCGTGGCAAAGACAGTGCACGTGGAATTGACAAGAAGAGCGGGGTAGTAGTTGCGCTAAGAAGGATAGCACGCTTTTCTGTACCTCTGTTTGTTTTAACTTTCTGAGCGTGTTTTTAATCCAAACATATCATATCTATATATTTTTGGAATCAGGAACCGACAAGGAATAAGATGAAAGTGTTTTTAAATTGATTTCGAAAAAAAAAATTTGATAATAATTTTTATATATTTAATTTTCAGAGCTTGGTTTTAATCCGAATATAACATATTTATATGTTTTTGGAATCAGCAAATGATGGAGAATAAGATAAACGTAAATTTGGATCATTTTATAAATTTTTATTTTTTTTTACAATTTTCAGATTTTTAATGACCAAAGTCATTAATTAATTTTTAAGCCACCAAGCTGAAATGCAATACCAAACCCCGGGCTTCGTCGAAGAGTACTTGACCAAAATTTCAACCAATTTGGTTGAAAAATGAGGGCGTGACAGTGCCGCCTCAACTTTCACGAAAAGCCGGATATGACGTCATAAAAGACATTTATAAAAAAACTGAAAAAAACGTTCGGGGATTTCATACCCAGGAACTCTCATGTCAAATTTCATAAAGATCGGTCCAGTAGTTTAGTCTGAATCGCTCTACACACACACACACACGCACGCACACACGCACACACGCACGCACATACACCACGACCCTCGTTTCGATTCCCCCTCGATGTTAAAATATTTAGTCAAAACTTGACTAAATATAAAAAGGAAAGAAAAGTCAATAGAAAAGAAAAACAAGTCGCGTAAGGCGAAAATACAACATTTAGTCAAGTAGCTGTCGAACTCACAGAATGAAACTGAACGCAACGCAACGCAGCAAGACCGTATACTCGTAGCATCGTCACTCCACCGCCCGTGGCAAAGGCAGTGCCAGTGGAATTGACAAGAAGAGCGGGGTATTCGTTGCGCTGAGAAGGATAGCACGCTTTTCTGTACCTCTCTTCGTTTTAACTTTCTAAGCGTGTTTTTAATCCAAACATGTCATATCTATATGTTTTTGGAATCAGGAACCGACAAGGAATTTGATGAAAGTGTTTTTAAATTGATTTCGAAAAAAAATTTTGATAATAATTTTTATATATTTAATTTTCAGAGCTTGTTGTTAATCCAAATATAACATATTTATATGTTTTTGGAATCAGCAAATGATGGAGAATAAGATGAACGTAAATTTGGATCGTTTTATAAAACATTCTTTTTTTTTACAATTTTCAGATTTTTAATGACCAAAGTCATTAATTAATTTTTAAGCCACCAAGCTGAAATGCAATACCGAAGTCCGGGCTTCGTCGAAGATTACTTGACCAAAATTTCAACCAAATTGGTTGAAAAATGAGAGCGTGACAGTGCCGCCTCAACTTTCACGAAAAGCCGGATATGACGTCATCAAAGACATTTATAAAAAAAAAAAGAAAAAAACGTTCGGGGATATCAATCCCAGGAACTCTCATGTCAAATTTCATAAAGATCGGTCCAGTGGTTTGGTCTGAATCGCTCTACACACACGCACGCACACACACACACACACACACACACACACATACACCACGACCCTCGTTTCGATTCCCCCCTCTATGTTAAAACATTTAGTCAAAACTTGACTAAATATAATGATAAATCCCACTCAGTACAGTAAGCAGCCAGACTGGTTTTTGTTGTTTTTACATTTAGTCAAGTTTTGACTAAATGTTTTAACGTAGAGGGGGGAATCGAGACGAGGGTCGTGGTGTATGTGCGTGCGTGTGTGTGTGCGTGTGTGTGTGTGTGTGTGTGTGTCTGTCTGTGTGTGTGTGTAGAGCGATTCAGACTAAACTACTGGACCGATCTTTATGAAATTTGACATGAGAGTTCCTGGGTATGAAATCCCCGAACGTTTTTTTCATTTTTTTGATAAATGTCTTTGATGACGTCATATCCGGCTTTTCGTGAAAGTTGAGGCGGCACTGTCACGCCCTCATTTTTCAACCAAATTGGTTGAAAGTTTGGTCAAGTAATCTTCGACGAAGCCCGGACTTCGGTATTGCATTTCAGTTTGGTGGCTTAAAAATTAATTAATGACTTTGGTCATTAAAAATCTGAAAATTGTAAAAAAACATAAAAATTTATAAAACGATCCAAATTTACGTTCATCTTATTCTCCATCATTTTCTGATTCCAAAAACATATAAATATGTTATATTTGGATTAAAAACAAGCTCTGAAAATTAAATATATAAAAATTATTATCAAAATTAAATTGTCGAAATCAATTTAAAAACACTTTCATCAAATTCCTTGTCGGTTCCTGATTCCAAAAACATATAGATATGATATGTTTGGATTAAAAACACGCTCAGCTCAGAAAGTTAAAACAAAGAGAGGTACAGAAAAGCGTGCTATCCTTCTTAGCGCAACTACTACCCCGCTCTTCTTGTCAATTTCACTGCCTTTGCCATGAGCGGTGGACTGACGATGCTACGAGTATACGGTCTTGCTGAAAAATGGCATTGCGTTCAGTTTCATTCTGTGAGTTCGACAGCTACTTGACTAAATGTTGTATTTTCGCCTTACGCGATTTGTTGTTGTTGTTGTTGTTGTTGTTGTTGTTGTTGTTGTTGTTGTTGTTGTTGTTGTTGTTGTTGTTGTTCTTGTTGTTGTTGTTGTTGATTTCACGTCGTTCTTCACACACTACAAATAAAGAAAATGGCTGCCCTCAACCGCAAGAAGATCCCGTGAGTTTTCTGAGTGTTTTAATCTCATCGCCTGATACATAATGTTTTTTTGGCGGCTGAACCATACTATTATTGACGAAAATATATGTTTGTGTTTTTCTGGCAAAAATGTCTTTGTCTTAAAACTTAATACCAGAGATATAATGTGTTTGTTTATCTTTTTCTTTTTAAATTTTTTTTGTTTGTTTTTTTAAAAGTTTTTTTTCAAACAATTTTATTCAAATAAATAACTACAATTAACAATATCTCATACAATGAATTAAATACAACTTATCGAGTACAACAAGCTAACTTTTTTAACGTTTTGTTCTTCGAACACTCACACAAAAATGCTTCTTACCTGTAACTGCCTATTAAAAATACTTTCCAACGGTAAAAACGAATTTGTTTTTTTATATATACTAACGCACATCTTTCCGATTAAGAAAATGTGGTTCAATTTATACATAGTTGCCTTTTTCACCATTACAATTTAAGTGCAGCCAGACTGTTGATTTGACCGGCACGGTTGGCCTAGTGGTAAGGCGTCCGCCCCGTGATCGGGAGGTCGTGGGTTCGAACCCCGGCCGGGTCATACCTAAGACTTTAAAATTGGCAATCTAGTGGCTGCTCCGCCTGGCGTCTGGCATTATGGGGTTAGTGCTAGGACTGGTTGGTCCGGTGTCAGAATAATGTGACTGGGTGAGACATGAAGCCTGTGCTGCGACTTCTGTCTTGTGTGTGGCGCACGTTATATGTCAAAGCAGCACCGCCCTGATATGGCCCTTCGTGGTCGGCTGGACGTTAAGAAAACAAACAAACAAACAAACAAACTGTTGATTTGTTGTGTATATGTTCTCAACTGGAAGGATGCCAGCTCTTATCCAATGTATTAAAAGGCCTGAACAGATCTAGGGTGGTTTGCATGGCAAGGAAGGCATACGCCTTTAAACAATGCGAGAGTTTCCCACCAAAACGCCGTGAGTGGTGCACCGCTAAATAGGGAAGAGTTCGGCGGCGAACTTTCACAGAAAATGAAATGTAATGTCACTCAGAATCATGTTCTGTCTCTCTGGCCATAGAAAGAGTTGTGTCAGTCACACGATACGAGGCGCAGCCTGCGTACATATTGCTTCCAGCAGTGTCTGGCCTTTTGCGTTCATCATCATTACTCCCGTTCTGTGTCCGCTGAAAGTGTTTTGCTATTTTTTCTGTATCACCCGATGCTACAATTCAGTCTGTGATCATTATTAGCTTGGGTAAGCACTGGCGTACAGACAATTTTTTGTTGGGGGGGGGGGGGGGAGGAGGGGGGGGGGTGTTTCGAGTTTTTGTTTTTTGTGTTCTCTCTGTGGGAAAATGTTAGGCCGACTAAGAATGTGATGCCAGTCACGCCTGTCAGTGGAGGCTTTGTGGTGCGTACATGACGCAGTTCGCTAGCGCTGCCTTAGAACAAGTAATTTCAGTTCCAACTTTGTTCCTTCAACAGAATGGCGGCTACATCCACCACTACCGACGCCTTGACCCCCACCTCAACCACCGCGACAGCCACGAACACACCCATCCCGACCAACGCCTCTACTAGCAGTGACAACGACAACTGTAACAGTGACAGCGGCAGTAATGCTATCATCGGCAGTAGCTGCTCCACACCGCAACGGAAACCCCGAAGGTCCTCCCTGAAGAAACCAGGTCCCAGGAGCAC
Source organism: Littorina saxatilis (assembly GCF_037325665.1). Lineage (NCBI taxonomy): Eukaryota > Metazoa > Mollusca > Gastropoda > Littorinimorpha > Littorinidae > Littorina > Littorina saxatilis. Next base: position 22,100,970 of record NC_090245.1, on the reverse strand, counting down.
AGGGGCCGGCGCGGAACAACGACACGTGATATTCAGCAGGTCACGGAGTTTGACCGAGTGTGAAAGTAGGTCAAGGTCACGCAGAGACAGCAGCATTGACAGGCGAGAGGGACAGGGTCAGTTGTGCCGAGTCAGGTGAGCTGAGACTGTCGGCGTGTGCGTGTGTGCGAGTTTTGTTTGTGATTTAGCCTGTCTGTCTGTCTGTCTGTCTGCCTTTCTGTCTGTCTGTCTGTGTGTCTGTCTGTTTGACAGTATGTCGATCTGTCTGTCTATCTGTCTCTTCCGGCACAAACTTTAAACGTTCATCAAACTCCAGCCGTATTTCTATCAGCTCTATATTCATTGAGAAAGGATGAGAGAAAAAAGCATTTAAGTCCGGTTAATGTCTGTGCTCGTCTTTGTGTGTATGTGTGTGTGTGTGTGTGTGTGTGTGTGTGTGTGTGTGTGTGTGTGTGTGTGTGTGTGTGTGTGTGTGTGAATGCACATATCAGGTCACATCGCCTGTATCGATCTGTGATTGTCTGCTTGAGTGCATTGCAGTGGTATACACGGTCCAAACCAAATTTACTTAGCTATCACACACTGAAGTAGACAAAGAGATGAATCGACCTCACATGTGGAAAACAAAAGAGTTATACAAATCAAATCTGCGGTGGGACAGCTCAAAGTGAGATCCGGAAAAAATCCAATTTCGTGTCCCACATTCTACAACGTT
>NC_090245.1:21950255-22095255 GCF_037325665.1 Littorina saxatilis | reverse complement strand
TCGTGTGAAATTCTTACTCCGAGTACACTTTTCGTACGAGAAAAGAACTCCCCAAGGCAGGAAAAAATTACTCCCTCCACGAAATTTTTACTCCCCATTGTTTTTACTTCCAGAAAAAAATCTTGTACGCAAAAAATGGGATGCGGGTGAAGGGATAATGCCAATAAGTGATCTCGCGCACACGAATGTCGCGCTACCCTCCTTCCACCCCTTCCACCCCTTCCACCACCAAGACTAACAGGGGACAAGGGAGTAAAACTTTCGTACACCTGGCATGGGAAGTTAAATTGCTTGTGTTGGGGTGAAGTAATTTATTCGTTATTTATTCGTCAGGGGAGTAACATTTTTGTACGAAATGTTTACTCGGAACTCACCTGTCTTGGGGAGTAATTTTCTCGTGTAATGGGGGAGTGCTTTTTTCGTAAAGGGAGTAACTTTTTCGTACGAAATGTTTACTCCGGAGTAAAAATCTCGTGGGAGTAAATTTTCTCGTGTTACACCGGTGTAATGTTTTGCTGAATTAGTTGGACGGTTTGACACGGCTGTCAGTTACACAATTAAGTTAGATAAATAGTGTTGATTATGCATATAGTCAAGTCAATCATGACATATATGTGTCCTGATTATTGTGCAATGAATGCACCACATTCTTTTGACAGCTTAAAGCGGTCGTAACGCTGATGGGGTCTATGTCGACCAAAAGAGTGGGATTCCCTGCAGGTGGAGTTCCTGTAGGGGGATTCCCTGTATACATGGATTCCCACAGGGTGGAGTTTTTTAATAAAACTTGCAAACCATACTCGAATTTCTAAGAAATATCAGAAAAAGATTGAAAGCATCAAATTCTACCGATGTCGCTAAGCATCACGTGACTTTCAGCGATATCAGCGAAACACTACAGAACCTAGACCCTGTGGTATTCCCTGTATACAGGGAACCCCCCTACAGGACTCCACCTACAGGGAATCCCACTCTTTTGGTCGACATAGACCCCATCAGCGGTAGTAACTATTAGAAAGCGGTTCTCAGTGTGAACATAACAGCTTCAGAGGCTAGCAATTTCCCGTAAAAAGAGTTCGGTTCACCATCTCAGATCGGGTCAGAGATTTACGTGGTATTAGACCATCTCTCCACGTGAACACATACCACAAATCAGCAGCCTTGGTGTTCTCTGTGCAGAGGTTTATTTATTTTTTTATTTTTATTCATAAAGCCTCTGGTTGCTTTTTAAGAATTTAATTCATTAAAAAATTACTGCTGAAGGGAAGCAGACAGGGTGTTGATTTTGTGTACGTGTTCAAGTGGAGGAATGGTCTAATCTCAAATAAAAGCCTGATCAGGAGTGTGCCTTTAATTAAAGGTACTATACTTTCTTTCTCATGCAAATGACCATGTGAATCGCCACGGACCTGTCCAGGATTTTCAACGGGATAATGACATCCTTTAACTTCTGTCTTCCTTTGTCCTTCGCCCACTTGTCAGACGCCACCGAAAAATTCGATCTCCTCGCCGAATCGAGGTACGCAGACAAATGCACTTACAGCTCTTTAAAATTGAAACTGCTAGGACTACTGTTGTAGATCGTGCAAAAGCAAAGCGATTGGTATAGCTAGCAAATTAGGAGAAAACTAGAGCTGGAAAATTGTGCAACAAGTTCTGTGCTGGTGTAAACATCCGGGGTGTTTGCTTCCAGACTAAGCTGTCTGAGAATAACCTAAATAGGTTGCACCAATTCCAGACAAATGTTGACACAGTAACATGCTGAATAGGAATAACCCAATTCAGAATACAGGAGTACATCGTTCGCCCGACATAACAACATTTAAGATTGAGGCTTAAATGTCTTTTAACTAGAACACATCTATATATATATACGACTTGTGTCTGTGTGTCTGTGTGTCTGTGTGTCTATCTGTGTCTTCGCGATGCACGGCCAAAGTTCTCGATGGATCTGCTTCAAATTTGGTGGGCTTATTCACAGAGACCCCGGACACAACCTGATCGATGAGATATTTCAACACGTGCTCTCAGCGCGCAGCGCTGAACCGATTTTGGTTCCACCTCAGCTACCCGGGCCCCCATACCAACACACCAAAGCCGCTAAACCACATCACAACGCCAAAGTTCTCGGTGGATCTTTTTCAAATTTGGACTCCGTATTCAGCTACACCCCGGACACAATATCATCGATGAGATATTTCAACACGTGCTCTCAGCGCGCAGCGTTGAACCGATTTTGGTTTTTGTGTTCATTTCACCATTATAAGTAACTCTTCCTTATCTTCTCCAGGTTTTCAGCGTTTACCTCCCTTCCTTCGTATGGTGCACTATAGTATGAGTGGGGCATCTTCGGATATTCCCGGCGTTCAGTTACTATTTTTAGAAGGTCACCGCAGTGTCCAGAACGTAAATTGGACCCGTAAATTATCCTCACTGTAAAAGTGCAAAGGTCGAATCAATTTATAGCCACGCGAAAAATACACTGTCATCTATCTCTCTATATATACGGCTTCTCTGTGTTTGTGTGTGTGTGTGTGTGTGTGTGTCTCTCTCTCTATGTGGGCAACACCTGTGGATTGTTCAGTTCTGTTTGTGATGTGGTCTGGCGGCTTTTGTGTATTTGTAAAGCCGAGCGGTCTTAGCTTCACATTAACTCTAACTGTCTGTGTCTGTGTCTTAGATGTTATACGTGTTTGAAGGTCATTTGTCAGGATGGCAATCACACGACAGGACAAACAGACACACAGAATATAAACTCAAGAAGAGGCAGGTAAAGTTCAAAATTGTATTGAATCAAAACAAATCATAAAAACAACTCAATACAAGGCGTAGTTCTTTTCAGAAAATATATCTGTACATTGGTTCACTCTATTCCTGTAATTTTCCTACTACTCGAAAAATATTTTAAGTCCTAAAATGGCTGAAAAATTGGGCATGACCCGTAGGTACCCTTAGCAAAATACGCTACTGAAAGCAATATCCTATGTCCTAAAATGGCCAAAAATTTGGGCAGGGGTTCGGGGCCTGAGTAAAAATAAAGTAAAAGAGCAAAGCGACGCCACTTTACTCGCCGTGTGGTAACCTGGGACTGCGGAACGTTTGTTTTTAACCCTGTCAGTTCAGTTCACAGGGCGGAGTCCGGTATACCGTTTAGACACAAAGTCAGGTTGGTTGCTCAGACCCCGGAGGACAGTTTAGAGATGACAACAAATACTTCTCAGTACTCAGGTTGGAACTCATCCACAACCATTCCCAAAGAAGCAATGCTGTAACCCTAAGTGGTGGTGGGGAGTCCGGTATACCGTTTAGACACAAAGTCAGGTTGGTTGCTCAGACTCCCGCCGAACCTTGAAAACTAGCAGCTTATATACCTTCCATGACTGTCCCTGACGTCAGTCCACGTGCAAAAACAAATTCGTGGCAAGTGACAGGAGCGTGACTTTGGGTTCACAACCCCGCCAGTTTAGTCGGCGCGATCGTGTCAACGTCATAGAACAAAATGGGGAGGGAGGGGGGGGGGGGGTTAGAGTCTCGAGGCTGCTGTCAGCCTCCATAGAAGCTACAGTTAAAATCCCTCAAAAATACACAAAAACTCCTGTACAAAGAAAACTACATCAAAAACACTATAAAGAAATACATCAATAAAATGGAAATTCTTCGACGCATCATTTGATACCAAACACTCATTGGTTATCAACACTGTGAACAAAGTGCAAAACCTCTGACTATTACCTCGCAAAATAGTCATGTCACACCAAAAATGTATGCAGTTACAAGTTAACCACAATCAAACACAGTGTATATTGAACAGGCTTCTCATATGTAGATGATAAACATAAAATCTACATTCTACTAAACAAATGAATACAGAACACATACTTATATAGAATACATAGGTAAAAGAAAGAATGATATAAAAGCTACAGAAAAGAAAAGAGAGAGAGAGTAGAGAGAGTGTGTCTGTATGTGTATGTGTGTCTATGTATGTGTGTTCGTCTGTGTGTAACAAGTATTATCATAGACCTGTATTAGAAATACAGAATCAGGTCAAAAAAAGAAAGGGGGTTGGGAAGGGAGGTGAATATAGCAAAACAATGCCCTCAGTCGTTAACGGCCCACGTGCATAAACATTCGTGACAGGAGAAACGACCTAGGGGTCATATCCCGTCAGTTCTGTCGGCGCCATCGTGTCAAAACCAATTAACCAATTAATTCTACTGCAAGAGAACAATAGAAAACGGGACCGTATCATACCTTAATCTCCGAACAATTTACTAGGGGAAAGAACAAATATGATTTTAGAGTGTGAATCTTAATTCCACACCGTTTCGATACTAACCTAGATAATATATTCTGCTCTCTACACTTTCTCTTCTTCCTCACTCTATAAACTTTAAGAAGAAAATTGCATATGGAGAAAAAACAAAAATATTCCTGTAGTCGCTTTTCTCCACAATGCCCCCCTCCACAAAAACAGTTTGCCCTCAAACTGAAAATGACCGAGGGTATTGAAACTTCTCAAAGCAGAAAAGTACAAAAAGCAAAAAATCATATTTACAGAAAACCAGTGAAACACCGATACCTCTCTTTCTTTTGCTTCTGACACCAAATGTAAAAAAACGAGCGGAAGGATAAGATTTGCGTTAGAAACACCATCAGTAACGCCGAACCAACAACCTCTGTTCGTTCTTATTGGATTCCAACTCAAAATAAAATGAATTTGGCCCAAACCAAATAAAAACACCTCTCTCAGCTTCTCAGTTCTATTATCATTATAAATTGCAAGCAGAAAAAGAAAAAAATATACTGTCACAAAAAATATGTGATTACAGAGAAATAAAATTTGTCATGGTAAAATCAAACATGTGATTTTTTTCCATGTGCTTCTCTCGCCGAAAACGAAAAGAGAGAAGTTATGAGAAAAAAACTTGGAATGATTTGGTTCCTTCGCGACCATCTCAATGACATAAGTGATGTATTTTACAGTTTACTCGGACACAGATATAAAAATGAAGGTTATAAAAAAACTTCTGCAGCTATAGTCCAACTTTTTTTTTTCAAAAGAACGTTAGACTCTCCACTCTAGTCTTCTGTTCCATTTAAAAAAAAACACAACCACACACCGATTTACTTCGCCATGGTTACTCAGCATTGAAATCAAAAACATGTGTAAACGAAATTCCCAGCAACATTCAAAAGAGATAACAACCAACAAAACCAGTTTTCTCAAACGTATTCATGTTCGCCATTTCAGCAAGTACGAGAAACCTTTAACAAAATAAAAAGACAAAATGTATACTCTTACCGGTCGTAAGTATACATGAACACCGCATCTGTTGTCCGTCCCCATCGTGGTAGTCTTTGAATCGCACACACACAACGCAGTAACTTCTCTAAAGTCTGTTTTTCTCCTTCTTTTGAAAACAATCCTAATTGACTCTTGAAATCGATTAACCTTCGATCGTTGACCTCATCGTTGTTGGAGTTGTGGCGACATCACGGATGCGGCGTTGACGACGATGGTGTTACGTCGCTCTGACGTCATCTCGTCACAGCATCGGCGTCGACATCGGCTGGCGCGTCCTCGCGGCGCCAGACAGCTACCTCCGTCACAGCAACGACATCAACATCGACTGGCGCGTTCTCGCGGCGCCAGGCAGCTCCCTCCGTCTCTTCTGTCACTGCCAAGGCGTCGACCTCGGTGAAACATCCGCCCCCGGGCGACCCCCAGCTGGAGCACCGTTTAACGCCGAGACGCAGCTGGCATCCCAGGTCGACCGCCGTGTCTTAACCGGGACAAAGGTAGTGGTGTCGCTGACTGCCACCGTAGATTCTGATAATGATTTTCGAAGAGATTTGAGGTTCTGTGTTCTTCTCTTTGACAACCTTCTCGGTTTCTGCAATGGGTTCATGGATTGGTGACCGATGCGTGTCTTCGGGACCCCTCGTTGTAATCTAAGTCCCCTTCCGAGAAGTCCATCTCTCAGGCTCCCTCGCTGCTGGATGCACTTAGCTCTCCAGTTGATCAGCCCACCCGACCTATGTGGCCGCATAGGTCCAGCACACGCCGCTCAAACCGCTCTTTCGGTTATGCTTGCCTTGCCTGTCCTCTGGTAGGTCTTCTGTACCATACCCGCCAGTGCCACCTAGTGTGACACCAGGTCAAGACGGTTCCCAATCCAATCCCCCGCAGGTTGTTGGACTACACCCATGGCAGAGTGTATATGACTCTTCTGTAGTAAGTTGTTGCAACAAGAAAAAAACCCAAATGTTTCATCAGCTCCGGCCGGACGCTGTTTACTCCATCGTGAACCCTCATTCTCCTCTAATGGTCAAATCTCAGTCTATCAGGCGGACGACGAGTCCTACTGGTTCGCCGTAGCTTCGTTGTTGCCCCTGTTGTCATCTGCATCTCTCTGTCACTGTTGTCTGTCTCTACACTTGTCATTTCCTGATTCATCCCCACATCAGGCTCTGTCTGGGTCCCCTTTTGATTCTCCACATCATTGCAGATCCAGCTTATGGGCGGGTTCTCTGTGTAGAACGGCTTCAAGTGGTGGTGATAGGACTCGAGACGCACCAGCTGCACCGTCAGACAGGTTCCCCTGTCTCGTCAGACAGAGGCAGGAATCGCGGCCTCGTGGCAGCGCGCCGTAAAGCTCGCTCGCCGACCGGATCCCCTGCAGCGCACTGGTCAGCTAGGTTGTCCTTGTCAGTTCGATGTACGGTGTTGTTGTTGGTATCGTCTGCGTTTCGTGATGACGTAGTTCTTCTCTGCCGTCGCTGGAATCTTGTGGGCCGAGATGTCCGACGGTGTAGTTCTTGGGACGTATACAGAATCCCTCTGTATCTTGCATGCAGTGTCCCACACTGCACACGGAAGCAACCTTCAGCAGGTTTTGTCCCCTCCTTGTCTGTCTTCTCTTCAAAGATGCGCTGATCTTCGGAAAACCTGTTGCCTGACGTAACTCCTGACGTCAGTACAACCCCAACCACCTGTGCAGCCGTCACAGGTGTAAAAAGACCAAAACATCTCCCTCCTCGATGGCCCGTCTCCAGCTACTGGCTTCTCTTCCGCTGTCTGGTCGCTTCTCTCGCTCTTCTGCAGTTTGTTGTTCGATGCTTGGGCTTGCGACTGTAGAAACACAAGCCCCTCGCACCTTCGTGTACCTCTCTGACGACCGCTGCCTTGCCCTCGCGTGTGAAGCAGTCTCTTCGTGCAACCCGAAAAGACTCGAACCTGATCGCAGCTGCAACAGCTTCTTCCAGTGCCTGTAGTTTTGCTTGAAATGTCGCCCACTGCAGCCTTGCGTCATGGTAGAGGGCGTCGGTGAAATGAGCGATGGTCAGCTCCTCTTCTGCTTCTCTGCTAGCTGCCGGATAGACTATCTGTACCAGGCGCCTGACGTCTTCCGCTAATGCAGGCAGACTTTCACCTTGCTGACGCGTTCTGTCCTGAAGGTTCGTCCGTAGAAGTTCTTTCTCGTGCATCTGTGTGCTGAATCTCGCTTCAAGGGCCCGAACAAGCGAGCCATATTCCCGTCTGTCTTCGGGTCTCACGAGTTTCAGCGTTGTCAGTGCTGACCCTCGTAGACAAACAGCAAGCTGAAAACCCATGTCTGCCTCTGTCCATCTGTTCAGCTCTGCAAACATTTCTAACTGAACTCGGAACGCCACCCAATCCGCCTTTCCGTTGAATGTTGGCGGACATCTGTTGAACTCGCTTCTGCCGGTCAGCGAAGCGCCGTTCCTTCCCTCGAGCTCCAGACAGTGTCCCTGTCTGTCCAGAACTCGACATCTATGCCAGCAGGGAAGGTTTTCCCCGCCCGGCATCTGTTGCTTTCCCAGGTTACACACGTTAGGATGACCGCGTGTCACCGAGGCTGCAGCGTCAGAAAAGCTCGATCGTCCTTGGACCCCAGTGACAAGCTTCGTGTCACCTCTGTCGCTGTCTCGTCGCCTCTCTCGCTCTTCTTCTGCAGTTGTAGTTGTCTCGCCAGCTGGCTGCTCGTCCCCCACTGCCGTTGTTCTGTGCGCGCTGTGATCCGGGGAGACAGAGACTGACTCCAAGACCGCTGTCAGTCCCCGAATATTCTCCTTCGGCGTTGTCGCCTCGTGACGCAGAGCGCTGCATTCCTGGCGTTGGCTGCTCTGCTCTCCTGCCAGCAACACGTGAATCGTGTCGCCGACAGTATGCAGCTCTGGCTTCCCAGTCCAGGTCTCGAGTTGGAGAGACGGACCGGAAAGCCACTCTGTACTGCTTCCGTGTGTAGTTGACTGAAGACGACCCCTGCTGTGTTGTCCGGCTGGTCCCTTGCTTTTCCTCCAAGCGCCGTGTAGGCCGTGTTCCTCGTTGCCAAGACAACGTGCCGTGTTGTCCCTGCATGCCAGCAGCTTTCCTAGCCACTGGCTCCATGACGGTGCCGCATCGGAGTACTGCCAGCTGTGTTGACTGCACTGCATGCCCTCTGGAACACTGCCTCGTTGTCCGCTATCTAGCTTCGCTGCGCAGCCATCAGCAGGAAGGGTGATTTTCAGGGAGCAGACGAAAAAAAAAGTTTTGCCCAGCAAAAGGAAAAACCAGCTTAAAGCTTTGAACACTAACAGCCCCATCTCTTTAAAGTACACAGAGAAAAAGACCTAACTCTGATAGCAAAAAAAAAACTTGTGCTAGTGTTTGCATTATGCTGTTTCAAGGGAGGTAGGCGACGACCCTTGTCGTCAGTACCGCCTGACGCCCGCAGGTCTTCTTGTGAACCAAGGTCAGACATCTTGCTTTGCAGCAGTCCAGAAAAATAAACAGTCACTGGCTAAGTGACTGAGAAAAATAAAAATAAAAACAAAGGGATGGGAGGGGATCTTCTCTTTCTGAGTAAAAATAAATAGAAAGCTACCAAAACCTACAATGAACCAATCTTTACCCCACTTCTGACACCATTTGTAAAGCCGAGCGGTCTTAGCTTCACATTAACTCTAACTGTCTGTGTCTGTGTCTTAGATGTTATACGTCACTGTTTGAAGGTCATTTGTCAGGATGGCAATCACACGACAGGACAAACAGACACACAGAATATAAACTCAAGAAGAGGCAGGTAAAGTTCAAAATTGTATTGAATCAAAACAAATCATAAAAACAACTCAATACAAGGCGTAGTTCTTTTCAGAAAATATATATGTACATTGGTTCACTCTATTCCTGTAATTTTCCTACTACTCGAAAAATATTTTAAGTCCTAAAATGGCTGAAAAATTGGGCATGACCCGTAGGTACCCTTAGCAAAATACGCTACTGAAAGCAATATCCTATGTCCTAAAATGGCCAAAAATTTGGGCAGGGGTTCGGGGCCTGAGTAAAAATAAAGTAAAAGAGCAAAGCGACGCCACTTTACTCGCCGTGTGGTAACCTGGGACTGCGGAACGTTTGTTTTTAACCCTGTCAGTTCAGTTCACAGGGCGGAGTCCGGTATACCGTTTAGACACAAAGTCAGGTTGGTTGCTCAGACCCCGGAGGACAGTTTAGAGATGACAACAAATACTTCTCAGTACTCAGGTTGGAACTCATCCACAACCATTCCCAAAGAAGCAATGCTGTAACCCTAAGTGGTGGTGGGGAGTCCAGTATACCGTTTAGACACAAAGTCAGGTTGGTTGCTCAGACTCCCGCCGAACCTTGAAAACTAGCAGCTTATATACCTTCCATGACTGTCCCTGACGTCAGTCCACGTGCAAAAACAAATTCGTGGCAAGTGACAGGAGCGTGACTTTGGGTTCACAACCCCGCCAGTTTAGTCGGCGCGATCGTGTCAACGTCATAGAACAAAATGGGGAGGGAGGGGGGGGGGGGTTAGAGTCTCGAGGCTGCTGTCAGCCTCCATAGAAGCTACAGTTAAAATCCCTCAAAAATACACAAAAACTCCTGTACAAAGAAAACTACATCAAAAACACTATAAAGAAATACATCAATAAAATGGAAATTCTTCGACGCATCATTTGATACCAAACACTCATTGGTTATCAACACTGTGAACAAAGTGCAAAACCTCTGACTATTACCTCGCAAAATAGTCATGTCACACCAAAAATGTATGCAGTTACAAGTTAACCACAATCAAACACAGTGTATATTGAACAGGCTTCTCATATGTAGATGATAAACATAAAATCTACATTCTACTAAACAAATGAATACAGAACACATACTTATATAGAATACATAGGTAAAAGAAAGAATGATATAAAAGCTACAGAAAAGAAAAGAGAGAGAGAGTAGAGAGAGTGTGTCTGTATGTGTATGTGTGTCTATGTATGTGTGTTCGTCTGTGTGTAACAAGTATTATCATAGACCTGTATTAGAAATACAGAATCAGGTCAAAAAAAGAAAGGGGGTTGGGAAGGGAGGTGAATATAGCAAAACAATGCCCTCAGTCGTTAACGGCCCACGTGCATAAACATTCGTGACAGGAGAAACGACCTAGGGGTCATATCCCGTCAGTTCTGTCGGCGCCATCGTGTCAAAACCAATTAACCAATTAATTCTACCGCAAGAGAACAATAGAAAACGGGACCGTATCATACCTTAATCTCCGAACAATTTACTAGGGGAAAGAACAAATATGATTTTAGAGTGTGAATCTTAATTCCACACCGTTTCGATACTAACCTAGATAATATATTCTGCTCTCTACACTTTCTCTTCTTCCTCACTCTATAAACTTTAAGAAGAAAATTGCATATGGAGAAAAAACAAAAATATTCCTGTAGTCGCTTTTCTCCACATATTTGTATGTACTGGCCTTCCTTTGAGAAGCCATAACAGATCAAAAGGGCTTAGAGATAAGCTCTAAATTGCTCAATCCTGTTTGAGTGGAGTTCGCCTCCAAAGGTGATTAACACGGTTACATTCGTCGACAAGGATGGGACTCGATATGGTCAGGAATGGCATTATGGCCACTGAATCATTTTCGTGCTGTTCCCATTCCACGAATCTGGGAGGGACCTAAGCTTGGCGGCTCTAAGTACTTTTTCCCGGCGAAGCCGGCTACCCGGCGAAGCGGGTATTCATTCTAGTTACAGTATAAACCAGACGTGTTCCAGTGTGTACAAACTTTCTGTAACCAGCTGTGAACACTGTGTAAGATACTATATAACTCTACTTAGCTCACACAGTGATCACAACGGGTTACAAAAAGTGTGTTCCCATTTGAACATTTCTAGCTTAGAATGCAGAACGAGAACCCAACAACCTATAGAGGCTTTCTGTGAAGGTAGCAATTTCCCCCCTGATTTTATATCGTACGTAAAGGACACCTGTTTCAATCGTCGAAAGCATTCCTTGCGCATGATCAGGTATTACTGCACACGTGCAGAACGATATAGTTACTTATTTAATGCCACAGTTCCATGCGACATTGAATGGAAGATAAGCGTAGATCAAGCACTTGAGGGGCTTATTTTGGAGCGGTTTATACGACCCCAAGCTGTCTTTTTTTGTGTGCGTTGATACATTTTTGGTGTTGCTTGCTGGAGCTGACACGGAAACATTTAACTATAAAGGCCACGTGATAGCAGATAAATTACGTGTTTTTTTGCCGGGGTTTGCAAAAACAAATTTCCAGGCGGAAATAATGTCGGATACTACCGGTACTCTAGTCGGAAATAACGTCGGATATTAGTGTGTGTGTGTGTGTGTGTGTGTGTGTGTGTGTGTGTGTGTGTGTGTGTGTGTGTGTGTGTGTGTGTGTGTGTGTGTGTGTGTGTGTGTGTGTGTGTGTGTGTGTGTGTGTGTGTGTGTGTGTGTGTGTGTGTGTGTGTGTGTGTGTGTGTGTGTGTGTGTGTGTGTGTGTGTGTGTGTGTGTGTGTGTGTGTGTGTGTGTGTGTGTGTGTGTGTGTGTGTGTGTGTGTGTGTGTGTGTGTGTGTGTGTGTGTGTGTGTGTGTGTGTGTGTGTGTGTGTGTGTGTGTGTGTGTGTGTGTGTGTGTGTGTGTGTGTGTGTGTGTGTGTGTGTGTGTGTGTGTGTGTGTGTGTGTGTGTGTGTGTGTGTGTGTGTGTGTGTGTGTGTGTGTGTGTGTGTGTGTGTGTGTGTGTGTGTGTGTGTGTGTGTGTGTGTGTGTGTGTGTGTGTGTGTGTGTGTGTGTGTGTGTGTGTGTGTGTGTGTGTGTGTGTGTGTGTGTGTGTGTGTGTGTGTGTGTGTGTGTGTGTGTGTGTGTGTGTGTGTGTGTGTGTGTGTGTGTGTGTGTGTGTGTGTGTGTGTGTGTGTGTGTGTGTGTGTGTGTGTGTGTGTGTGTGTGTGTGTGTGTGTGTGTGTGTGTGTGTGTGTGTGTGTGTGTGTGTGTGTGTTTTTATGGTGGGATAGCTCGACTCCCGCGCGAAATTTAGGGCTTTACTTGGACACATAATTTTAATTCGACGTCCAAATAAAACACGTCTTCAAAATCACAAAATCACAAAAGCAAAAAGTATAGTGGAACTCTGCTTTAGACACCTAGTCTTTTCATGCTCAATAAAAAAAATAAAAAAAACCTTCCCCTACCCTACCTCCCCGGTTTTGTAAAGAAAATCTGGCCTGAAGTCTTTTCATGCGCAAAAAAAATAAAATAAATAAATAAAAATAAAAATCTAAGCTTTCTGTCTGTGGCGGTTTGTAATTTGAATAACGACATCCAATAAAGTCTACCAATTACGTAATTCCTTTCTAAGCTCTCTGTCTCTGACGAATACATTTGAATAACGACATCCAATAAAGTCTACCAGGTACGTAATTCCTTTCTAAGCTCTCTGTCTCTGACGGATACATTTGAATAACGACATCCAATAAAGTCTACCAACAGCTGCGAAAATTTTTAAGAAACTTGAAACTCATCAAAAGGAATGAGTTGCACCTTGGGTCATTTCGGTCCTGAATTTCCCGACCTGAGCCAGGCAAAGCAGGAAAACAATACAACGTAATTCCTTTCTAAGCTTACTGTCTCTGACGGTTTGCATTTGAATAACGACATCCAATAAAGTCTACCAATTACGTAATTCCTTTCTAAGCTCTCTGTCTCTGACGGATACATATGAATAACGACATCCAATAAAGTCTACCAACAGCTTCGAAAACTTTTAAGAAACTTGAAACTCATCAAAAGGAATGAGTTGCACCTTGGGTCATTTCGGTCCTGAATTTCCCGACCTGAGCCAGGCAAAGCAGGAAAACAATACAACGTAATTCCTTTCTAAGCTTTCTGTCTCTGACGGTTTGCATTTGAATAACGACATCCAATAAAGTCTACCAATTACGTAATTCCTTTCTAAGCTCTCTGTCTCTGACGGATACATATGAATAACGACATCCAATAAAGTCTACCAACAGCTGCGAAAACTTTTAAGAAACTTGAAACTCATCAAAAGGAATGAGTTGCACCTTGGGTCATTTCGGTCCTGAATTTCCCGACCTGAGCCAGGCAAAGCAGGAAAACAATACAACGTAATTCCTTTCTAAGCTTTCTGTCTCTGACGGATTGCATTTGAATAAAAGACATCCAATAAAGTCTACCAACTATCAGCTGCGGAGACATTTGTCTCGAAAAAATACGCCGAGAGGCGTTAAAGTTCCCCTTGGTTTGTCCCTGTCAAAAAAAAAATAATTTGGGATTACTGGTAGCGTTTTTGTACTACCACGCATATGTAACGCTATTTTGATAAAGTTGATAGTATTTACAGCTTTCCGGTCATATGTCCGGCTATCACTCACTTTTAGGTGGCAGATGTCCAGATATAACACGTGTTTCAGAATCTCTATTTTTGGGTGTGTAACTTTCAATAATGAGTGGGTTTTTTTTTTTAAATCTCAACAAGAAGAGCAAACGCTCGATCGAGTCACTTTCGCAGTTCTGAATATTATATGAGGCATCAGATGGACAGGAAGAAATTGCTATTCACAACACAATGAGTCACGTTCACATAAAATTTGAGCCCGGTCACTTTTATAGTTTCCGAGAAAAGCCCAACGTTAAGTTGTGTGTTGCCGAACAGAAAAGGCTAGTTATCTCCCTTGTTTTTCTGATAACGTTCGTAACAGGCTACAGATGTAAATACTTTGATGTAAAGAATAATCCTACAAAGTTTCAATCACATCCGATGAACTTTGTCAAAGATATAAAATGTCTAATTTTTCCTTTGACGCTGACCTGTGACCTTGAAAAAGGTCAAAGGTCAACGAAACCATCGTTAAAGTGTAGAGGTCATTGGAGGTCACGACTAAACAAAATATGAGCCCGATCGCTTTGATAGTTTCCGAGAAAAGTCCAACGTTAAGGTGGTGTCTACGGACGGCCGGCCGGACGGCCGGCCGGACGGCCGGCCGGACAGACTAACACTGACCGATTACATAGAGTCACTTTTTCTCAAGTGACTCAAAAAGTATTCTTAAAGTCTAACACATGATTACACTCGCACTCCGTGTCTGTAGCTTTAGAAATAAACAAGTCCAGATATAACACATTTTTCTTTGCGGCAAATGTCCAGATATCCCCCTCTCAGACACGTATGTGTGTGTGTGTGTGTGTGTGTGTGTGAACTTACGAATACGAATAAACTTTATTGTCATAAAACGTAGTCAGTGTTTATAAGACATGGGAAGAGAAATACAAATGATTACATTGTTTCTTTTTTGTTGTTGAAGCAATTATATACACATTCTCCCAATTTAGTTTGTACTTTGTCTACTTGCAAAAGTTGACTTGGTACATCATATGAATATATAGGTCGATTAATTTCACTCATGAAATATTTTCGTAGTTGGTTGTTTTCTATGCAGTTATCTAGAAAATGTATTTAATCCACATGTTTCACATGATATATTTTCCCTAGGTGTATTGCTGTATCTACCAGTTTCAATTTTCAGGTCGTGGGCACTTATTCTTAGTTTACACGACTGTTTATATTTTCTTTGTTTTATGCATAACAGATATGGTTCCGTTTTATAATTTGTTACTATTCTTTGATAAAAATTTAACTTTGGTGAACTTCTTATTTGACCTTTCCAGAATTGTGTGTGTGTGTGTGTGTGTGTATGTGTGTGTGTGTGTATGTGTGTATGTATGTGTGTGTGTGTGTGTGTGTGTGTGTGGAGGGGGGAGATCCGCCAGTCTGTAAGTGTAACCGTTTTCCCTCTATGGCTGTGCATCCGGTGCATAGAAGTGTATGTGTGCGTCTGTTTGTTGTAAAGGCTTACATGCTGATGTTCGCATAATTATCAGCAATATTCGGTGACCCCCTTTTCCTGTTACACCCCCCCCCCCCAACCCCTTCATCTCCTCATACCACCACCCCCATCTCCCCTCTAACTACCACCCCCGCCCCTGTCTGACTACCTAAAGGGTAAATATCATGAATATGAACGGGGAACAGCTTGCAACGAGTGGTGTGGACCAGTGCCCTTGTAGAATTGTAAATGAATGCTGGCATGTAGGTGGAACAGACGCACGTGTATTTGACAGTCCTTTGACATCTTTCAGAACACAGATAACAAATAGGAAGTGTGTGATTGTGTGTGTGTGTGTGTGTGTGTGTGTGTGTGTGTGTGTGTGTGTGTGTACGTGAGTGCGTGTGTGTGTATGTGTGTGTGTGTTTCTGTGTGTGTGTGTATGTGTGTGCGCGTGTGTGTGCGTGCATGTACGTGATTGCGTACGTGTGTGTGTTTGTGTGTGTGTGTGTGTGTGTGTGTGTGTGTGTGTGTGTGTGTGTGTGTGTGTGTGTGTGTGCGTGAGTACGTGCGTGTGTGTATGTGTGTGTGTGTGTGTGTGTGCGTTTATGTTTGTGTGCGTCCGTGCTTGTGTGCGTCCGTGCGCGCGTGTGTGTGTGTGTGTGTGTGTGTGTGTGTGCACGCGTACCCGCGCGTCTGTCTCTATGTCCGGGTGCTAGCAATTTTGGTATTAATAACACCACAGTGACAGTCGCTTAGCACAAAATTAATATCAACAACGATTAATCACTGTGTGTACAAACGGCATCGGGTTAATCATTGAAAACGAGACACTGACTCCGAGTGTTGACTGAATCGATGGGACTACAGGCCGCCAGGCAATGAAGTGTGAATTGTTGGTGTACGTGTTGACAGTGATAGCAGATGAGATGAATGCGCTGGAATAAATCCCAGTGTGTTTACCTGCAGTCAACATATGATCTGCTTGGCTACATGCTTTGATCATGCCATTCTCATTGTAAATTTACCCAGTTGATGAGACCGGAGCGTGAAAACAGACACGGTAGTGTACAACTGAGCATCCCTTAATTCTTTTAATAAATGATGAGCATACTTGTAGTTGTCAACAATTGTCAAGGTTTTAATGATCACTTATTACAGTATTTAGGTGAGCTGCAGTTCTTCCATTTAGTAGAACTTGAAACCGTTCAGGTAGAGCACGGGAAAGTGACACAACTCGCGCTTTGCCCGTAACCGTACAGGTAGAGAACTTGACAAGGGAACATGACTCAACTTAGTCTTTGTCCGGAACCGTACAGGTAGATCAAGGGAAAATGACTCTCAACTGACTTACTCATTGTCCGTAACCGTACAGGTACAGCACGGGAAAGTGACACAACTCGCGCTTTGCCCGTAACCGTACAGGTATAGAACAAGGGCAAATGTGCCTAGGTGCTCGCTGCATGTGCAGAGTGGGAATTTTTTATGAATTAATTGTTGATGAATTATTTTTTTATGAATTATTTTCTTAATGAATTATTTTTGTATGAATTAATTTTTTATGAATTTTTTTTTTATTAATTTAATTTTTTATGCATTAATTTTGTCACGGACACTAGTGGCAATCTGTGAAATTAATTCATGAAAAAGGCTCTGCGCAGGAAGCATCCAGGATGTTGATTTTTGATATATGTTCAAATGGAGCCGGAGGGGAGTTTTTATTACATGTAAAAGATTGAATTGATCTGAGGTGGTGCGCCGAACCGTTTTGTGCGGGAAGGACTCTGCCATGACCATTCGGTCTAGTTAATTAATTACTTCTAGTTGAAAGATGGCAGGGAGCAAAATAATCAATTTCGATTAGGTAAGCTTAATTTGAGAGGAGAGTGACAAGTCATTCGAGTCTAATTAATTACTCGTGTTTGCATGTTTTTTGTAAAGCTAACCATCTGGTTTGATATGATTTTCACGCAGGCAAGGACAGCAAGTCTCCCGTGATAGTGTCAGTGCTCCTCGATGGGGAAGAATCCCTGCTGGAATTCCATGTGCATCGTTCTTCCACGACAGAGGTATGTTTCTGAGAGAGATGGCTTCGTTGAAGAGGCGTGAATAGGGCGAGAGAGTAAATAAGAGACTTAGAGGGAGGAGGTGAGTTCGTGTGTCTATTTTCCCTCGCCTGAAGTGTGTCTGTCCGTCAGTCAGTCTTGTCTGTTCGCGCTCAGTTGCAAAACGCCTGAAGTTGAGTGTGGGTGTGCGCACGTGCAAGAGTGCGTGAAATGATGTTCGTGTCGTGATTGCGTGCGCGTGTGTGTGTAAAAGCGTGCGTCGATGTGTGAGTTCATGACAAGTTTGCTATTGTGTAAGCTGAACGCCCTATGGGCCTAAAGCGGAATAAAACCTTGTCTAACAAGGCCCGCCTTCCGCTGCTGCACTGACTCAATCCGTCAATCCTCTCCCTTGCAGACAACAAACGCCACCAGCTTGAACACCGCTTCTACGTCAGAACTTGAGGATGACGTCAAAGCCATGACATCACAAGACTCTCCCGAGGACCCTCACCTCACGCTTCACCACTGTGACGCTTACACGGTGATCTTCGCTCTCACTGAACACGCATCTTTCCAATATGGCTGTCGCTGTCTCCGCCTGTTGCGGGAAGAGTGGGGAACAGACAGGGCCATTACTTTGGTGGGAAACAAAGCTGACCTGGTGCGACAGAGGCGTGTTAGCTGTAAAGGTGTGTGTGTAGGGGCAAGTGGGTGCATGCATGGAGGATGACGTGATAATTTGTGTTTTTGTGTATGTGTGTGTCGTGTGTGTGTGTATTTATGTGTGTGTGTGTGTGTGTGTGTGTGTGTGTGTGTGTGTGTGTGTGTGTGTGTGTGTGTGTAATAGCTTTGTATGTCAGTATGTGTGTGTGTGTGTGCGTATGTGTGTGTATTTATGTGTGTGTGTATGTATATGCGTATGTAAGTACAGTCGGACCCGCTTATAAGGAGCTCGGTTATAAGGAACCTCTTTTATGAGGAGAAAAAACAATCCCCAAATTACATTGTTCTTTGTTATGACTTACGAAAACTCGCTTAGAATGAGCTCGGTTATACGATACCTCTCTTATTAAGAGTCCGGTTATAAGGAGTGCCGATAGCACCGGCTTCAGAGTCTGGGAGACTTTTTCCGCCCACACCCATCACTCGGAGAGAAACCGATGATGGTCTTGGTCACCTCAACTGTTGCGAGCTGGTCAAGTTCTAGTGTGCTTGCAGCAGACCCAGCACAGCACAGATCCACTTCTGGAATCTTACGCTAAATGTGTCTCAAGACACACATTTTGTAGTCCTGGCATCCTGAAAGGCAGAGGCCCCAACCTACAGCATACCAAAAACGCCTCCAGACACGGGAACTTGGGAGCAGAGGCGACAGCTCCGCTTGAACCTCAGAAACCAAATGTGCCTCCAGACACACAGATCCCTTTGACGGCCGAGGCTGTGGCCTCCAAGGTTCTCTTGTACCAAATCGCCTCCTGACTCTGCATCAGATTGCTTGCGCTGGCATCTGCTTACATAGACCCACATTAAGTCACCACCGAGTGGTAGACACAGACGACATTTGGTAGCAATGACTGCCAGCTTCACGGTAATGCGTACCCCTAACGCGGCTCTGCTTGGGTGGGAATGTTCTGAGCAAAACACTATGTGTTACTCCAAACCCCCCGCCCTCCATGGAACTTCTTGACCCCAACATATTGGGTGGGGAGATTGCCCAGTCGGTAGAGGCGGCGCTGGCTTTAAAACCGGTTGTCACTTTCAGCGTGGGTTCCACGCGGTAGAGAACTCTGCCTGCGAGGTCCTGACTGACTTTTTTCCTCAGCACCAAACTTATGAGGCCAACACCAAACATAGCACTCAACTCTTGGCCAAAACGCTACCCTTATCCGACACAGTAAACCGCATTCTAGCCGATAGCGGGGTGAAGGTCAGTGAGCTGGCCAGGGTCCCCTCGCCCTCCTACCCGCCCTGGCTTGAGGAAACCCCTACTATTATATATGACAGTGAAGATAATACTACCAAAAAAGATAACCCCGTCTAGATCTACCTAGCTTCTGTTACAAAAGAAACCCTAAACTACAAATTCTCGGAGCAGTTAAAAGTCTTCACTGACGGATCCAAATTTGCAGACGGCAGCGTTGGCTGCGCCTTTGTGATCCCAGATCTCAAAATCTCAAGGAAATATACTCTTAATAAAGACATCTCCATATTCTCAGCCGAGCTATTTGCCTTCAGTGCTCATGGCATGCACTTTTATAAATGACCTCCCAGTCACACCGCGTGCGGTAGTTTTCTGCTCTGACTCGCGCTCTTCACTACAAGCTCTGCATCGAAACACATCAAATCGGGCAGAGCTACAAAGAGAAATCCTCTTTACATGTCACCAGTTAATCGCATCCGGCACATCCGTATCATTTCTCTGGGTCCCCTCTCACGTAGGGGTCCGGGGAAATGAACTGGCGGATGTCGCTGCCAAAGAAGCGGCAGAATCTAGCCCAGCTAACACTAACATCGGCTACTCAGTAACCGAGTTCTACAGTATTTTCAGAAGCCTCCGTGCCGGCGGCTGCCGCTTCCATATCTTTAACAAGTCCTGCCATTGTGGAGAACCCTATTCATTCCAACACATTTTCGCTCCATGTACTACAAATAGAATTACCTTTAAAACCTTATAATTATGACCATATGCAGCTCCATGGTCTGAGTCCCCAGGATTATTTGCGCAGTTCCAGTTCTCTAGGCTGGTCACACGGCTTGCTGCTGTGCCGACTGGTCAGGGACTCGGACATGGGGCTGTGGGTATAACTCTAAGCCCAGATTATCACATCAGCGTGTTTCAGTTTGAGGTCGAGTGGCTCCCGCCATCCCTCCTGATTCTAGCGACTACCCTCTAGACAACATATCCTCACCCTAGGCTCACTAGTCGCCAAACTGTACATATATTTTTATTACCACGGCCTTCGTGGCTTACATCTTAATCCTTTTATTTTTAAAAAGTTTTGAGATTTATTGTTCGTGTTCCGCCTCTTACTTGCTCATCTATTTGCTTTTATTGGTGATCCTGAAAGGTTCCACCTTTTAACTTGTTTTGAATAAAAAATCATTTTACAAACCCGTTATTCAAGATATCTTTCTTTCTTTCTTTATTTGGTGTTTAACGTCGTTTTCAACCGTTCAAGGTTATATCGCGACAGATTCAAGATATAGAATACAGACTTATAATTCTTACCAAGAAACATCTTAACTACTTTTCATTTTAACGAATTCCACAGAGCATTATCATCTCAACCCCACCCCCTGCCCTCCTCTCCTTATTTTTATTTTTTTTAATTTTGTTTTTGAAAGCGGACAAACACTCAAGTCCTTAATGGCTTAAAACCGTAGGACTTTTAATATTAATTTTAAGGAAATTAGCGTGGGTTCAACCCCCAAGTTCGGCGCGGGATGTGTGTCCCAGAGTCAACTTCAAGTTGTGCAGACTCTCCTCGGTGTTCGAACACCCCCGTGTGCACGCATGCGCACGATAAAGATCCCAGGGTCACAGCGAAAGCCTCAGGCCTTGGAAACACGAATACATGCATGCAAAAATATGAAGCCCGGGTGTCCGTTCGGCCAACAGCCAATAAAGTAACTATTTCAGCACTGTCCCAAGACGACCCAACCCGGTCAGTCGGTCCCTAGCCCATTTCAGGTCTCCTCTAACAGCCGGCAGCCAGCTGTCTACATCCCCCCCCCCCCCCCCCCACCCCTGCATTTTTATTTTTAATTTTTATACAAAGCCGGGTTTTCCCGTGTAACATGCCGTGAGGGCGTAAAACTTACATTTTCGGCTTCCACCGGCTTCAAACCGAAAGTAGGTCGAATTATTTCATCAATCCTGTTAGGGGAGAATTATCCGCCTTTGCTTTCGCTGAAACTTCCGTTCATCGCTAAATGCGCTACCTTCGATCTGGATGCAGAAGTGAAAATGTCTGAACAGAGAGGAACAAATTACTGTTGTTCCGGCATAGACATGAGCCTAAAGGGGCATTGATTTCGGCAATCCGCTGTGCGAACTCGAACTCGAACTCGAACTCGAAAACTTTATTACCGAGGGATGATAGCATTAGGTCCATATGGTCCTTTCTTACAGCTAGTCCCTACTATAATACACACATGAAACAAAGAACAAATATGAAGAATGAAAACATTTAAACAAAAAATCAAATAAAACAAAATTATGTGGGGAAAAGTACAACAAAATAAAAATAAAAAATTCAAAAGTGTGCTTGTTAATGGAAGCATACTATACACTTTCTCTTTCACACACACTCGCACAAATTGTACACCGACTTAGTCGTTAGAGAGGTGCTTTCGGAGCTGTCTTTTAAGAAGATAATGACAGACATGACTTGATATTTACAGAGAAAGAGAGAGAGAGAGAGAGAGAGAGAGAGAGAGAGAGAGAGAGAGAGAGAGAGAGAGAGAGAGAGAGAGAGAGAGAGAGAGAGAGAGAGAAGAAGAAGAAGAAGAAGAAGAATTGCTAATACTAACACTGAAAATGTAGAAGCCCGCTTATAAGGTAGTTCGGCTTGGGTTACTCCTTATATCCGAGAGCTCTGTTAGGAACCTCGCTTATAAGGAGTAAACAATTTGGTCCCCGAGCGCTCCTTAGTAAGCGGGCGCGCCCGACTGTATAATGGCTTTGTATGTCAGTATGTGTGTGTGTGTGTCAGTGTGTGTGTGTGTGCGTGTGTGTGTGTGTGTGTGCGTGCGTCACAGTGCGTGCGTGCGCGCGTGTGTGTGTGTGTGTGTGTGTGTGTGTGTCAGTCAGTGTGAGTGTGCCGTGTGCGTGTGTGTGTGTGTGTCCTTCGTGAAAATATGAAAAAAAGAAGAGAACCAGCTAAGATTTCATGCCCACCAAAGAGCCAAGGTCATTGTCTTGCTCTATAGGTATTTTGCGTGTTTTGACATCTGCTCAGAAAGAATTTCAGCATACTAATAATTGTATTAACTTTTTGTTGCACATCTCTGTTAACCAGAGGCATGTACCTTGGCCCACAAGTACGACTGCAAGTACATTGAGACGTCGGCAGAGCTGGGCCATCAGACTGACGAGCTTCTGGTGGGCACATTACGTCAGATCCGCCTCAAGCTGTCCATGACGTCACAGGACGACCATTTCCATGACGTCAAGACGACGGCCAAGAAACCTCCCAGCCACAAGTGGCAGAGACTGTCTTGCATCTACCGCTTTCTTCACGGCGATTCCAGAGCTGGGGACTCGTGTCAGGACTTCTTTGTCTGACAAAACATGCTGACAGTGATTTTGGCTATAGAACTTTGTTAACTGTGGACCTAATGAGGACGACCGTTATATGTCTCTATTCTGAGGGTCTAAGTTCCATTGTGTTTGAGGCTACGGGATAAGATCATCCCTGGACACATGTACACCACAAATCTATAGCCTCACTGCATGCAGGGTGCACTTTATTTTTTTTATCGGAATGAATTCCATAAATGGCACCTATTTCAATCTGCGAAATTAATTCATTAAAACATTCCCAATCGGCATTGGGTGCAATCAGGCTGTTGGTTTTTGGCATGTGACGAAGCCAAAAGATGTTTTTTTTCATATTTAAAAGCCTGGACAACACTCTGTAAGCTTACACGAGAACATGGACCAGTATATTGTGATGAATGTTACAGAGGGTCCAAGTTTATGAGGTGTTAGATGTTGCATTCGAGAATACGGTGATACCTGTAGTGTAAGCCGCCTTTTGATAGAAGGGCACCGACATGTACTTTTCCATGTCCGTCAGTCTATTCAGTGGACCCGTCTCCCTGCCTTCAGAGGACACCTGGAATGCAGAGAGACTTTTGGTTGGCCCCATGTGTGTCCTCTCTTGACAGGTACCACTACATAATTATGTCATTCACAATACAGAAGAGGATTTACACTGTATGAGCACTTTAACAATACATCACTGATTAGCGTTTCTGTGAGGTATTAAACCTAATTCTCCGCATTGCCACTGGCTAAAAATGATCAGTCACTTTAATAGTTACCTGTAATGGTGTACGTGTTAGAAAGCCTATGACAGAAATCTGTGTAACAGCTGTACTTAACAGGTAACCCATGAATACCATGTCCTACACACTGGTACGCGAGTGTCGCAAAAGCGGTACAGGAAATACTGGAAATAGTCAGGGCGCACACACTTTACGTTAACTAGACTACTTTGATGTGTGTGCGTGCGTGAGTTTGATGAATGTGTGAGTTTGTGTGTGTGTGCAAGCGATTTGTGAATGTGTGTGTGAGAGCTTCGTGTGTGTGTGTGTGTGTGTGTGTGTCTTTTGAGCGAGCGAGCAAAGTAAAGGTAGTTTTCATGGAATACCATTTAAAGTTTGCCTTGTACCCGTTTCCCCTCACTGCTGCTTGCTACATCTGTGAGCATGTACATACCTGATGGATTGCCGTATATTAAAACAGTTGTGTGAATGGGTTAAATTATGGATGCACTCGACTATGTGATTTTAGTGTTCCACAAGAGGGCACTGAAGGGCAATGAACTTGTGGGACTAATAAGTTCATTGATTCACCATTATTATGAAGCATAAACACAGACAATAAACCATACTGCCATTGATCATTGTGTAAGTTTCCAAGCTAGGGTGTGTACTCTGCTCTGTGTCGTTTAATGGGGGGATGCTACAATAAATCATAAGAACGTGTGATCAAGAGAACTTAAGAAACAAGGAAGAAAACGTGCATATTTTGACACACTCCCTGACTGTGACTGACATAAGAGAGAGAGAGAGAACACCCATGCAAATGTACAAGCATGCGCACACACAGACTGTCAGAGAACACTGAATACATTGGTACTGGCTCATCTTTTATTTTGGTTCATGTATATATATATCTTAGTTAACTAATGATAAAAGGCATTCATGAAAACATGATGAGAACAGTCGATAACAGCATGAGCAGGGATAAAAAGGGATGTTGGCCAACAAAAAACAAAATGAAGATTTTTGATAAAATGCAAAAGTTCATGGACATGCACACCCTTCGTCTCTCAAGGAATGATTGCTGAGCTAATGCATTAAATACCATAAAGAATAGCTACGAAACAGAAACAAAGGGGAACAATCAAATGGGCAACTGTTAATACTGATCCCAAACAGCCTTTGATTACATTTCTGAAGTACTTCAACTATGTAATCCATACCTGAATTTTTCAAAAATACAAGGACATGCAGCATCGACAGAAACGTCAACAGCAATTGTGTTCATATATAAACTGAAAGAATAATTCAAAGCACACCCAAGAAAAATAACAGAAGCAAAGAAATCATCTTTTATCGAGAAAAAAAGAACAGCTCAAACCACATCCTCCCACATCCTATGTACATCTGTCATCAGCAAAATTGGAAGCATCAATCCTTCACACAGCAATTTTACATATAATTATATATGAATGAATTTTAAGTCTGAGTTAACAAACCATCTGTCTTTAAAATGAAGAAGTGAAAAGTTGAAGAAACAATGAACAATGAATTTCTGGTAGTTAAGTTTACCCTCTTTTCTAACATGAACATTCGTTGTTCATACCATACAAGACATAGGACAATCAGCAGAACTGCACCTGGAGAAATGGAGGAAGTCTGACGCATCTGAGAGAACTTTTGAGGCAATGTGACATGACCATGACCCTAATAGTTTTAACCAGTCAGCTAAATAACATTCTTTGTTTTCTTCCTCGTTTGCTATTTAAACATATCATCTTATCTTTTATAATTTATGCTAAGTTTTACAGCAGTAAATGCACAGGTAACAAAACAGTATCACTTTTTGTGGTGCTATCACGTTGTTCAAAACTACTAAATCCTTTAGGTAGCCTTAGACCAAAAGTACTTCAGGACCAAGATGGCTTTACTCAGAATCAAGGAATGGGTTAAGTGATACATCACGGAGGTATTCCTCTCGATCATTTCCAGTTCTAATGTCATTTGTAGACCTTCCAAGTTTTAGCAAATTTGACACGACATTAAGAACAGCACTAAATTCTCAAACCACAGTGAAGTCCTACATCTTATTTGACATGGGTTACTTGACAGCTCTAGTGCTGTGTGTGCGTGGATAGGCTTTCAATTATGTTCTCAGTTTAAAAAAACAGCAGTGTATTTTCTGTTTTCTCTGTGTAAAAGTTGCCATCTTGGGAAGTAGATTCTGGACAAGGGCACAGCCTGCTTCACATGCTTGACTGCTGTGCTAGGAATGTTCGAATCCGCTGTAGCAGTTCCTTCTTCACATTATCCGGAACCAGGGCTATGGAAAACAAGAGAATGAAAGAAAATGAATCTTTCTGAACACTGAGCCTGTGTGTACTTCAACAACATTCTCTATTTCATCTCCTCCTCTCTCTGCACAAATGGATAAATATGTGTGAATCACTCAATTAGTCAAACAGCAGTCACATCTGATATCACTCAATAAGTCACACAGCAGTCATACCTCTGCCTATTTCTAATCAGCTTTGTGTCAATAGAAAAAGACACTGAACTTTATTTGTGGGTAAATGAAGTTAAGTAACTTTTTTAAAAGTAGAGGTCATAATGATATAGTTCATGCTGATGGATTTGATAACGGTCAGTGGTCAACTTTCTCGATAGACACTTGTCAATGTCTTGACACTCCTGTATGTATGCATGCTGATCTATGTAAAAGCACCAATCTTGGGGCATAAAAAACACATGCATAAAAAAAGAACGTGTGTGGTTGTGTGTGTGTGTATGTGCAAAAAGCGTAGCGTCTCAGTATGGCAGCTTGCTTTCCGAAGGCTAAGCAACTCAACACTCATCAAGGGAAGCCTTAGAGGACCTTTCAAACAAACAAATAAATAAACCTGTCATAGTCAAAGTAATGCCAACTATGGCAGTAAAGCCAATTCTTCTTCGGGCATGTTTGCTCTCAAATCAAAGATTATTTACTTGCTCTCTAATCAAGATGACTAATTTCTTACCTCTTCCCTTGGGAGTGATTTCAGCCACAAGGTCATCCACTGTGATGTGTTCCAGTCCTTTGCTCTGTACAATTTCTGGAACAGACAAGAGAAGCTGCTCAGTCAGTGTTGATAAACCAGGGGCGGAGCAGTTAAGCCGGGGGGGGGGGTGGTGTTACAACCTGGGGTTTAGGGGTCGGCAACGCCCCGTTAGGGGGTCTGGGGGGCAATGCCCCCCTGAAGCTGAAGAATGTTAGCTAATTTATAAACAATTTGTGGCTTATCCTTGATTTTAAACATGATCAAGTGGTGTCAGCAGCCACTCATTATTGCTTTTAAAGTTAGTATTAAATAATGGCAATTTATCTTCACTGATATCTGCTCCTGATGTCATATAGTATGGGAAAAATTCACAGACAGAAAATGTTTTTTGTTTTTTTTCACAGACAGAATTTTTTTTGTGTGTGGACAGCCAGGGGGGGGGTCCGGAACACCCCCCCCCCCCCCCAATCCGCCCCTGTAAACGAATTATGAAAATTACTCTGTCGGGTTTGTATGTGTTGTGGGAGAGTGACCTTTTCTTGCAAAACCTCTGAAAAACATTGGAGGGTCCAATCACTAGTAACGGGAGTGTAGTCAACATGTGCCCCCCCCTCCCCCCCCCCCTCCCCCCCCCCCCCCCCCCGTCCACATCTTTCATACACACCCCTCGCTAGTGATTGGCGCCTCCAATGTTTGGCAGAGGTTTTGCAAGAAAAGGTCACTCTTCCACAACACATACGTACAAACCCGACAAAGTTTATTTTGAAAATCATCTATTAATTATTATCAAATGTGAGCAATGACATTTATATAAATGGGCTATCATCACGCTCCACAATGACAGGGGATGAGGGAACATTGGATTTCAGACCATCTGACAGCAAAGCAGCACTCTATGTCTTCAAAGCTAGATTTCCACACAACTGGGGTTCCTAACTCTGACCCAAAACTGCAGCTGAACAATAGTTCTTAACGTGTCTGAAACATGACAATTGATCTAACAACAAAAAATGACTTTGCAAACAAAGGAAATAAATCATAAATTTTGCATGTACAGTGGTACCTCTATATAACGACTTTGAAAATGTTAGTCAAATTCGGTCCTATTATGGAGGGGTCGTATCATGGAGGATCACACTCACAGGCACATGCAACCAGTCAAACAAAAAAGAGAACAGCCAGTCTATATCTGTGGAAAATAAGTGTCAGTGTATTCCACACACACACATCAGTCATTACCATTTCTCAGAAACAGATAGCTCTAGTTACTAATAAAACATTTCTGTAGGCATAAAAAACTATCACACACACACACACACACACACGCATATGCATATGCAGACACACAATTAAAATCTAAATTAATGTTTAAAAATTAAAATATGTCATATGAATAAAATACAGTCTTCATCTGTTTATGTGGGTTTTTTTAAAGCTGATAAGGGATGATTGTTTCTTTTCATTTTGTCTTTTTAAAAACTCAGTCTTGATGCATGGTAAACTCTGTACTGAGGAATGTGTCCGTGAGTGATGGTATGTGTCTGAGTGCAAACAGTTTGAGTGCATGCATGTGTTGTAAAGCAGTTTTGAAATCGATGACTGGTTCAAGTGGTTGTTCCTCATGTGTCTCTTCATTCTCTTCCTCAGAAGAGGCTTTTTTTGGTGGTTCGGGGCAGGTTGAAGGGTCTTCCCAGTTTGGGTGCACTTGCACTTTGTCGTCAAACGATGCAAACTGCTCCATGGTGATTCCTTCAAAAAGCTTTTCTTCCAGTTTGTCCGAAGAGTCCGTAGGAGTTAAGTCACCGTCTGTCACTGCCTCGACCGTACGATCCGCATCTGAGCAAAACAATAAAAGGATTGTTTTTTCTAGCGCCTCTTCTCTGACTCTGCAGGTGCACGTCAAAAGAGGTCAATGACCGGTCACGACACAGTTGCCTGTGCTAGAGGGACTGAGTGGGGGAAGGTGGTTGTGGTTGTGTTTTCCCAACCTCAAAACTCTTGGCAATAGAGATTGCGCTTTCTCCTTTGCCCTGTCGTTTTATCACCGTGACTCTTTCTTCCAGGGTTAAACCTTTTCTCTTTCTCCCAGAGGCTGCCATCCTTTTCAGTGTTTACAATCACTGTTCGCTGGGTGTGTGGTGACTCAGTGAAGTGTAACTGATCGGTATGACAGGTGTGAGCGGACAAGCGAGATAAGACAATGTGAGCTGTCACTCGATCACAAAAGAATACAAGTGTGACCACCCCGTGAAATCGCTGACCATGACGGGATCGCCTTGAAACAAACTCGATAGCCACGGCAATAGGAAGGTTTTCGCCAGTTATCTCTTTGAGGTTTTGGGTACTTACCGAGTACCGTGCCCCTTGCGGGGGCATCAAACATCGAGGTCACAAGCAGGGTCAAGGGGAAGGTCGGCTGGGCGGACAGGAGACTACAATAGGAAGGTTTCCGCCAGTTATCTCTCTTTGAGGTTTTGGGTGCTTAGAGAGTACCGTGCCCCTTGCAGGGGGCATCAAACATCGAGGTCACAAGCAGGGTCAAGGGGAAGGTCGGCTGGGCGGACAGGAGACTATTGGCAACGGTTCTTCCGCACCGCAGGGGTTCATCAGCACCAAAAAGTCACGTGATTTACCTCGACCTTTCACTAAAAACAATGTCGGCTTTGGGGTGATGTGTGGATTACTTTCATGGCGTTTCTGTAACTTTGCGTGAATATAAGTTAGGCGTTCCTACAACGTACCGATCTTTATCTTGTCAAACGAAAGTAATGACCTGAGATAGAAATGAAAAACCGTTGCTTCAGCCGTTTGCGTGCCGAAGTGATGTTGTACACGGAAAGGATTTCCGCAAGTTTTAAGCGTCTGTATTGTGCACTGCCTCGACTGGAGATATAATTAGAGTAAATCAAACCCATGATCATTTTGGGGAAAGTCGTTATAAGTCCACGTTTGGACAGTCGTATGTCGTATTAGAGAGGGGGACGTAATATGGAGGTGACAAATACTAAGACAAAGAAAGAGAAAAAATCCGTCAGAGAAAAGTCGGTCGTATTATTGAGGGACCCGTAAAAGAGAGGGGTGGTAAAGGGAGGTACCACTGTAACAAACTCCCATAACCTGTAAGATAACAAAACATACATTTGATTTAGCAAGAATAATATTACAATTGTTATTGCCCACCCTCCACACACACACAGTGACACACCCACACACACATAAGTAAGTGTTATTCACAGATTAAAATCCCAGATTAAATTTGAACAAGATAAGATGTACAGCCTAAGCAGCCCTTTCTTCAACACTGTCATTGTGAATTAAAAATAATAATATCAGCATAAACAAGAAGAGCAAACGCTCGATCGAGTCACTTTCGCAGTTCTGAATATTATATGAGGCATCAGATGGACAGGAAGAAATTGCTATTCACAACACAATGAGTCACGTTCACATAAAATTTGAGCCCGGTCACTTTTATAGTTTCCGAGAAAAGCCCAACGTTAAGTTGTGTGTTGCCGAACAGAAAAGGCTAGTTATCTCCCTTGTTTTTCTGATAACGTTCGTAAAAGGCTACAGATGTAAATACTTTGATGTAAAGAATAATCCTACAAAGTTTCAATCACATCCGATGAACTTTGTCAAAGATATAAAATGTCTAATTTTTCCTTTGACGCTGACCTGTGACCTTGAAAAAGGTCAAAGGTCAACGAAACCATCGTTAAAGTGTAGAGGTCATTGGAGGTCACGACTAAACAAAATATGAGCCCGATCGCTTTGATAGTTTCCGAGAAAAGTCCAACGTTAAGGTGGTGTCTACGGACGGCCGGACGGCCGGCCGGACAGACTAACACTGACCGATTACATAGAGTCACATTTTCTCAAGTGACTCAAAAAGGCAATCAAAATCAAACCTTTGCACTGTGCTTTGAGTTGATCTCTCCAACCGCATTCAATCAGCCGGGTCCGTAGCAGCTCCTTCAACCTTTACATGAAAATAAAACCACACTTGTTATGGACAGCAGTTCAAGTGAAGTATTAATGCACATCTCCGTCTCATCTTACAGTCACACACACACTTTAACCTTCACCGGATCACGCTTAGGACTACACAGTCCGGATGATGTGGGTCGTGTACGAACCATACTTTCATCAAAAGAAGAATTCAACGTAAATACTAAAATAGTATGGGTCATACACGACCCACGCCATCCGAATAGCGATAGACGTTTTGCCGCCTCTTTGCAGAGTATGGGTCGTACACGACCCACACCATCCGAATAAGGGTAAACAACGTACAATTCCTTCCGTAATTCCATGTGGGTTGTCCACGACCCACATAATCTGGACTGTCTAGTTCAAATTACTTCATCGTTTATTTGTTTGCTTACAGAGATAATCTTTCAAAAGTCGGGCTATCCAATGGGATGGTTGTATGGTGATTGGAGATTACATGAAGTCTCAATCAAAAACTCCAAATAGTGTCAGAGATAAAGACGATTTTGTGAGGCTCTGGGTCGTCCACGACCCACGGTTTGTTATGTTTGTTTGCTTAACGCCCAGCCGACCACGAAGGGTCATATCAGGGCGGTGCTGCTTTGACATTTAACGTGCGCCACACACAAGACAGAAGTTGCAGCACAGGCTTCATGTCTCACCAAGTCACACCTAGCACTAACCCCATAATGCCAGACGCCAGGCGGAGCAGCCACTAGATTGCCAATTTTAAAGTCTCAGGTATGACCGGGCCGGGGTTCGAACCCACGACCTCCCGCTCACTGGGCGGACGCCTTACCACTAGGCCACCGTGTTGCGGTACGACCCACGGTGAAGGTTAATATATATATATATATATATAATATACATGCAGCAGTCTGTACATGTATGTATAAATTCCTTTCTTGTCGCAGCTGGAAATAAGCTCTAACCCCCCACCCAACACAACCACCAATAGTCACTCAGACTAATGTTACACACATGCACCCACACCATATGCATAATAAATCAATAACTTAGAAATGTACTGCAGCCTATTTTGTTTCTTTGCCTTTTTTATGTTTACCTGCTCAACACTCGACCTGGTTGCTTAATTCTTTTGATTTTGTTTTACTTGCAAAAAATGAAGAGCAACTTTTCTTCTGAGCTTCAAAGGGACGTATTCGCAAGTGCATACTCTTTACATTCCAGCTGCATGTTGCACAGTTTCCAGAGTTCCACTACTCACTAACTCAGCACCAGTTTAATTATACCTTTCTCTTTCTCCAGTCTCAACCAGCTTCTGATTGATTGTGGCACGCATCTGGGCATCTTTGATCTTTCTTTCTTGTAGACTGTTGTAAACAAAAAAAACAGAATGTAGTTATTATTTTATAAAAACAACATTATTTATTAAAATAATAAAAAACAAAGTCAGAACAACCAGTACCAACAAAATCAAAAACACCAACGGACCAGATTCATCTAACTAAAAACAATCCAGCCTTCTTTTATTGATGTGCGGGCTAGCTGAAACTTGAATAATGAATTATTTACCTAGAGAAACAGGTTTCCATGCATGCATCATTGCAATTTGCATGCACTATACTATCCACTATAGACTTGACACTTCTAAGTTCTAGTTCTACAAATGTCACCATTTAAATTCAGTAGAGCATCCAACTCCTATGGGGCTACACTCCACCCATCACTTTGTTGCGGGTCAACAGAGGCTGTGTACACATCCCAAAATCCTATGCATACAGGTGTGAGCAAAGGGGAGTAAAGCCGCTCTCTTGGCTTTGATTTTCTGTTCATTTTTCTGTTTCGTTTTTTTTTAATGCGGTGAGCTTGCAATGCAGCGCAACAACCCCATCCAATACATGAATATTGTGCAACAGAATTCAAAACAATACAGTGGACACCCCCCCCCCCCCCCCCCATTTTTCAAAGACTTCTTCCGTTTTTGAGACCTTGCTTTTTTCAGATTTCTTGTTTAAATATTAGTAAATTATTAATATTACCTCTACAGGTATTACCTCCATTTTCAGCTACCCTCTTATCAAAATTTTATTTTCTCTTAATTTGTTTAGGTCTTAAAATTGGGGATTCCACCGTTGTGTCATATCTTCAATGTTTATCAAACTCGTCAACTTTGGTGACTGATTTACGATCTAAATCAGTGAATCTGAATCAGTGAATGATTGCCTCTACGGTCTACCGCACGACTGTGTTGTCTAATGACCATGCCTTCAAAACCTAAATTCCGCGTCATAAATAAAGATATACATGGCATACTAACCAGAAACAGAATAACGAACTAATATATTTAATACGTAGTTTACAGAATACGCAAAACATCTTCTAAAATCGTTCGGTGTGTACTTACTCCGCCATCTTGTTTCTGACGACTCTCTCTGTGCACAGCAAGGGAGTTTCTTATTGTTGCATTTTGTCGCATACTTTGCGCACAAGAGAACACTACAAAACACCTTTGAATGTGTTATATGTATTGCTTCTGTTATTTTTTTTTATCTATGCTTGAAAAATCAATCCAAACTTTCTGGTCCCAGGAACGCGCATAAACATTTATATGCAAGATAACCTTCTTGGATTACTCCCTTGAAAATGGCGTCTGCTGGAGCCAAAGCAGGTTTGGTTTGCTTTTTATTTTACTTTTTAGCATCAAAGCCTTTGGTCGCACCAATGCCATTATCAACCACGCGTTTCTTTGTTGCTAGATACACTTTCTCGTTTTAGGATGTCTGCTGTGAGTGTGACAACTTTCCTCAGTTGCAAGGTTGTGCACTTCTGAAAGAGCACCGAGGGGTGGAAGTCACAGTTACAGTAGACTAGACAGTAGATTTTTTTCTTCTTCTTGGTTTTCTTCTTTTTTTCCCAGGTTTTTTTTTCAGGTTGAATTTTGTGTTTGGACAGCTTATAATAATTTTACTAATACTCAAACAAAGTCAAACCCCATGTCTCTCTTTTGCAACAATGTACGTGTATTACTGGTAGCAATTCATTCAGTATTAAACTGGTACATGAATTTCTGTTTAGGCCATTTTGCCATGCTGACCAGAACTGCATGGAGTACACTGATCAGGAGCAAGAGAAGCAGTTTCCTCAGTCTGACAACAACGACAAACACACGAATGCTGTCCCAGGACAGTGGTGCATCAAATTTAAAACAGAACCAGATATTTGACGAAAAGATGCTGGAACATTTAGTGTGTCCTTTATCCAAGAAAGACCTTAGGTATTTATTTAGGTCTTTTTATTTTATTGCTGGTGGTGCTAACTGTATGCTCCTGAGTTAAGTATTATCAGGGTCTTTTTCTGCTTAGATCACAACATTTTCTTTGATTTAAAGTCAAGTTAAAACAACTAGACTACAGAATCTGTTTTAACCCTTACACTGGTGCAATTCTGTAACACATGTTACATAGCCACTGGTGAATTAACAGAGAGAAAAATAAAGAAAAACGGTCATATAGGTTTTCGCATCCATGGGAGGTAATCGGAACCGACCCAACAGACTGAGCCAGTAGCGCGACATATGTCGTGACAACCAGGTGACAGTATACGTAAAGTAGCGCGATATATGTCGCGACAACCAGCCTAAGGGTTAAATAATGTGTGATGTAGACTAAAGCGAAGAGTTAAGAAACATGCAGTTGCACAATTTCTCTAATCGCTTCGGAAAGGAAGCAATTGAACATAAAACAAGACTTCTTTACACACATGCTCGCTTCCCTTGCACCCGTGCTTGTTCACGCATGCACACACGAATATATATACATAAACACAGTCAGTTAACATGCACAAACACTCGCACACCTTTCAAACCTTCAGGTGCCAACCTTCTTTTTAACACTTTTCTGTGCATTTTGTACTTTCAGATATGACAAGGAGAAGAATGAACTTGTTTGTGACGAGCTAGGAGTTGCCTACCCTATTGTCAACGGAATCCCAAACCTTGTTCCCCAGGATGCTCGCATGTTGAAGAATGACTCCGCCGACTCGCCAAAAAGCTGACATCAGCTGCAATGTTTCTCAACTCTTACATCTTTCTGTATGATTTTGTATGTGTTATAGTAATGGATCCAAGTGTTTGGGTGTGTGGAAAATAAATGATTTTAAAAGGTGGCAGAGTAAGATTTGTATTCGTAGTACATGTAGCAAATCTAACAGTGCATATAAAGTTTGGTTGTTATGCTTGCTGATCGCAGTTTTGTTTTAAAAACATTCACGCATACATATATATTATAGAACCAAGCTGCAACAAAGAGACAATGGCCAAGACAGTAGATGAATAAATTATATTTCGTAAAAACTCCTAAAGAGGCACAATGAGTAAATCTCGTATTTGACTGGTTTAGAAAAAACCCATCAGTGAATGAAGACTCTTTCCTTTTTAGTACCGAACATGACCTTTGACATTACACCTTTAAAAAAAAACCCACCAGATCCAAATAATTTCGGCAACACAATAAGCTCTTAAAATATCCTTGATTTGAAATACTCAGGTCACAAAGCATACATTGACAACAACCGGGTACAGTTATACAAATATATATATATAATCTCTGTGATCATAAATAGAAAAAACAAAATCAGGTCCACATGGCAAAACAGCACACACAAACACACATGCAAACACAAATTGAACATGATTATCATGGTATGATCAGTCAAGTTGTACTCAAAATGTAATTTTATAAAAAAAAAAAAACAGTATACGGTAAGTAAACAACCCAATCAACAAGGAAAAAAGAGGAATTTCAGTTTATATCTTGAGTTTATATCTTCACTTTCACTTATGAAAGTATACAAGTGAAACTGGCAAGTATAGTAAACATTACATTTTCTTTGAGCTAAGTAGTAAAATATATGTGTACCTGTACAGAATGAAACAAATAAAACTTGTTTCAGATTGTATTGTCATTTAAATGTAAATGTAAACACAAAAGTCAAACTGGCAAGTTGAGCAAACACCATCAGCGCACCCATTCTTTGGTAAAATAATACTGACACTGTAAAAAAACAAAACCAACAGGCACATTCATGAAAAAATAACACCACAATAGCTTAACTTTGTGATACGTTCTTTTATACACTTACTTTGACTGGTGACTGGTGACAATGTGTCTATATGAATCATGATTGTCAGCTCTGCTCTAACTTTCTAGCTGAAGTTTTGATTTTACAGTCGACTCCGGATATTACGTCACCCCTCGGGGGATGTTTTTGAGCGACGTTATACGCGGTGACGCTGTATCCGGTTCATCGGTTATAACGTCACTTTTACGCGCGGGTGATGTTATATCCGGAGTCCAAGAGTTATGTCCCTTTCTAAAGTACTGACTGTTTTAATAAAACTGTGCAGAAATGGAAAGTGCATGCATTAGTGTTGTTTAAAAATTACAACAACATATTGTTGTAAGTTTTAAACTAACGTATTACAATAATCTTTAATTCACTTTCTCATATATAGAATTGTGGACTATTCTCTTCTTTGCGTATTTCCAAAACCTGGCTATACCATGAATATAAAATTGTATACACAACATTTTCCCCGAAATTCGGCAACAGTATCAACGTACAGTGTTGTTGGCTGCATGCTAATTCTGAGACAGGTTGCTAGTGTTGGAGTGTCAAGCTCCGTCTGGTTCCATCGACAATCTCAGTCTTTGATTATAGTGTCCGACGTTATTAGCTTTAAGGACACACACACTCATGGCTGTCGTTTATTCATATTCTGCTAGATCTGGACCTGCCCGAAGAAATAACAAGTCGCGTAAGGCGAAAATACAACATTTAGTCGAGTAGCTGTCGAACTCACAGAATGAAACTGAACGCAATGCAATTTTTCAGCAAGACTCGTAGCATCGTCAGTCCACCGCTCATGGCAAAGGCAGTGAAATTGACAAGAAGAGCGGGGTAGTAGTTGCGCTGAGAAGGATAGCACGCTTTTCTGTACCTCTCTTCGTTTTAACTTTCTGAGCGTGTTTTTAATCCACACATATCATATCTATGTTTTTGGAATCAGGAACCGACAAAGAATAAGATGAAAGTGTTTTTAAATTGATTTCGAAAATTTAATTTTGATAATAATTTTTATATTTTTAATTTTCAGAGCTTGTTTTTAATCCAAATATAACATATTTATATGTTTTTTGAATCAGAAAATGATGGAGAATAAGATGAACGTAAATTTGGATCGTTTTATAATTTTTTTTATTTTTTTTTTTTTACAATTTTCAGATTTTTAATGACCAAGGTCATTAATTAATTTTTAAGCCACCAAGCGGAAATGCAATACCGAAGTCTGGGCTTTGTCGAAGATTATTTGACCAAAATTTCAACCAATTTGGTTGAAAAATGAGAGCGTGACAGTGCCGCCTCAACTTTCACGAAAAACCGGATGACGTCATCAAAGACATTTATCAAAAAAATCGAAAAAAAACCGTCTGGGGATATCATACCCAGAAACTCTCATGTCAAATTTCATAAAGATCAGTCCAGTAGTTTAGTCTGAATCGCTCTACTCACACACACACACACACACACACACACACACACACACACACACAGAGACACACATACACCACGACCCTCGTCTCGATTCCCCCCCTCTACGTTAAAACATTTAGTCAAAACTTGACTAAATGTAAAAATGACGAGAACTTCATGGGTCCTTATACGTAATTAATGTCTATTTGACTTATATTATTATTATTAACGAAGAAGTTTCTCGTCAACAGCAAAGTGGCTGCCCACCTTTGCGCACAATCATCGTTCTGGTAGTAACAACTTTGGGTTCATAGTTACCCCCTTTCCCCATCCACCGTCTCCACCACATCTAGTGAGCGGGACGTTATACTCGTTAGACTACTACTGTATTATTATTATCATTATAACGTCACTTGATATAACGTCCATGGCTTTCCAAGTTGAGTCAAAATAGTGCTTTAAGAGTGCAGTATCACTTTTCTCAATTTGTCGGTTCACTGCACTGTTTACCTTTACAATTTAGCCTGAGCGACCTACTCAGCCTGTCGACAACGCCCAATTGAAAGTGACGCTCAGCCTCCTCGTCGAGGGCAGTTGTAGTCTGTATTCTACGGACCAAAAAACAAACAAACGTCGTAGTCTGTTCTCATCCACTCGACCTTCTCCGATCCTACCGTCATTTCAATAATCGAGTTTTTTTTATATGCGTGATTGAAGGACAGAAGTAGACAGATCCATTCGCACGCGCTCGCGCAGGAGTAACCATGTATGCTCGATATGAAACTTTTTAAAACAATTTTTTTTAGTTAAAAACAAAGACAGGAACTCACAACACGAATGAAATGGAACATTTTTCTTTTAATTAAAAACCTAGAACACTGAGGAACCTAAGTAAGGAACTCACAAAGCGAAATGAAATGAAACATTTTTCATTACTGACTAAAAACATAGAACAGGAACTCACACAACGAAATGAAATAAAACATGTTTCTTTTGATTAAAAACCTCGAACAGGAACTCACAAAACGCATGCAGCAAAAATGATTATGCCTTAAACCTAGTTTTCCTTGGGTCTCTAACAACGGGAAAACGGAAAAACCTGAATACCGTTAACACACAAAACTTGTGACACGTGTAGCGTAAATGAACATGCCTTGACAGTCGTTCACCATGCAAACTGCTGCATATGGGGATTGATATGACGTTATAACCGACATGGATGAGTGACGTTATAACTGGGTGACGTTATATCCGGTGACGTTATATCCGAGGTTAAAATAGTCTTGGAAAGAAGGAATTGAGCCGGGACCGGTGTTTGGGTGACGATATAACGGGGTGACGTTATATCCGGCGACGTTATAAACGAAGTAGACTGTATTTTATTATGATTATTTACTCATCATCCAGCAGAATATCATAGCCATACATCTCAAAACAGTGCTTATCATTGATGATGATTTTCTGCACGCTCTGTAGGGTGCGGATGATGATGTTGTCCATCTCCTGATATCCCGCAGTGGGGCACTGCGGTTATGAAATTAAAGGCCCCTCCTGTTTTTGGAACCGCAGGAGCTTTCTAGTTTGCTGTTAGGTAGATTTTTGGTTCCTCTTTCCTGTCATGCTCTCTTTTTCTTCATGAATTCTTTTCTTTTTTCTGCCTTCTTGCTCATTCACCTGTATTTTTTCCAAAAATCTCTTCTCTTGCCGCTTGTCTCGCGATTCATGTATAGTTTAATCTGTTAGTGTTCTGATGTAAGTCCAGCAGTAGATAGGTTAAGCCTATTTTAACATACTGGAAACTGGTAATCTTCCAGTAGGTATTAATTTAGTTTTACTAAAGCCTGCTGGGACACAAGTAATGGGTTAGTGCATTTGTAAACAGGAATCGCTTGACAAGTGGCCCCCTTCATCCCCCCCTTCCTCGTCCTGATATGGCTCTGCGTAGTCGGCTGGACGTTAAGCAACAAATAAACAAACAAACAAATCTCCTGATAGATCTTCTTAACCTAGAACAAAGAAAGACGAGAGAGAAAGTAATGTTAACGTAATGTTCAAATTGATGTATGACACGCCAGTCTGCACAAATTTTTTTCTTTTTTACACACACAAACACACTGTCCACAGCCACAGTCTGTACATACCTGACATCCCACTCACAACTGTCCTCACCCTTTCATATAAATCAAACCGTTGTATCATGTACACCTAAAGCACTGAACACATACAAACTACCTCACTTTTACATTCCCTCACAATTCGCACAATTAACATGTTTTACTGACAATAGATACATATGTGCACACAGTCATTTGCACACTTCTGTACCATCATTTCCACCAAATCTTCTGCATCCAAAACATAATATGTCAACAGTATGACATTTTGAAACTCACAGCATCGTTCCCATGCCTTGCACAGACGGTTACATTCGCAACTGCTCTGTGGACCACTTGCAGCCTTTCTCGGGGTCAAAGTCTGGTGCTGTTTTCTGCACGGCCACATTGGTCAGATGGACGTCTGGTGAGAAACTGTAAGGTTGACTCAACCCCTGATGCTATGAAAAATCGTACATGTGTCGGTGTCTGAAATATCCCTCTTCTCCACAACTGTTATGCAAAATAATGTGTAATAGCTTTTACAACTTGTCAGGCCTGCAATGACGTATTCTTACTTTTCTTCTGCTTGAGCTTCAACCAACTACCAATGATAGACAAGGAGTATCACTATGCATAAACAAGTATCACTATGCATAAACAGAGTTCCACAACAGAAGAGATCAGTGACTCAAGGGAAACAACCCAAACTTGCATGCACTTTGACAAGTCTGGTTGATGAATCTCCATAGACATTTGGCACCTAAAATGAACATTCTGTGCGTTTTCATTTCAAAAGAAAACAGCTAGATATTATTTAAGACTCCTTAAAGGTCTGAATAATAGCAAGTCCCACAACACTACCAACTGTAAACAGATTGAAGTTTTTTGTGCATCAAGGGGGATAACCAGTGAGAACTTACTGCTTCACTGTCGGTGTCTTTGTCAGTTTGATGATAACGCAAAAAGTAAATACTGTAATAAACATACTCAAAACTAGAAAAGATTTGTTTGTTTTCTTTGTAGGACTCGATGAAACAACACACAGTAAAGTGGACCCCCCCCCCCCCCCCCCCCCATCCCCCTTCAGAAACTAACAAACCTGTCCACCTGCTTTCTCAGACTTATTGTTCACAACTTCTTTAAATGTACTCCCACTTTTAAGACTCCCACTATAAGACCCGATTTTCTCAGTTTTTGGGGGGTCTTCAAAGGGGGGAGGGGGGAGGGGGGGGGGTTGTTTCCACTTTATGTGGGTTGAGTGAAAATTAAGACTTACCGTGCGCTAATCAATCAAAATACTGCATGGATGCCCAAGCACAGTTGCAATACAACCGGCATTCAGAAAATTAAGCTCTGTATTTGCATAAACGTTTCACTGGTATTTTTCATCCTTTTGTTTTCAAGTGTTGTGAACACTGAGCTTAATTCTTGTTTCAAAAAAGGATACATGCAGTTATCTTCGATGGAGTCAAGGGAAAAGCGTGTGTTTGAAAAGCGAGCGAAGCCTCCTCGGTACAACCAAACCTTGAGGGGATTGAACTGAAACACACAAATACTCATTGTCAGAAATAGTTATCAAATTATCAGTTAAAGTGACACACACAAACACTCATACATGTACACACACAATCACAAACATATACCAACTTTCAGGGTTACTACTTATATTACAGTCTTTTCCTCTGAGAATAGAGTATGACAGCCATGCATATGGCGGGGCGATTGAAAACACACATTATTGAAAACACACATTATGTAAGCGCAGTGCTTTAAAGATGTCCATGTGGGAATGTGTAAGTGGGCGTAGTCGAATGTCCATGTGGGAATGTGTAAGTGGAGCATATAAGAATGCCCATGTGTGAATGTGTAAGTGGAGCGTATAAGAATGTGTAAGTGGAACGTGGTCGAATGTCCATGTGTGAATGGGTAAGTTGAGCGTATAAGAATGTCCATGTGTGCGATGTGTAAGAGAGACATGGATGTGTTCATGACTGAATGCGTAAGCACAATGCAAGGAATGGCCAGAGAGGTATGTGGGAGGTGTGTTTATAACCTGCCCTGTTATATAGTGCTATATGTCTTATGTAAAAACAATGTCCTGTTTGTATTATTGTTATGTACCACGCCTGAATTTCTCTATGAGATAATAAGGTATTCTTATTCTTATTCTTATTCTGATTATTTTCCAATAGGGATATGACAAATCACAGTTTTGAATCTCTATGAATGGAGAGGTATTCAAAATTGGTTACAGTAGTTGGCAGGTATAAGCGTGGGTACCCTCAACATAAAAAACAAATCAGTTTGGCATTCCTATAAATTGTAAACAACAAAAGAATTCTGTTCTCACCAATACAAGGACAGCACATACAATGCTAAATATATAAGTTTTTTAGTATTTTATGTGAGGTCTTGTTTTTTTTAACTTTGTTCATCTCACCAACAGTTCCCTATGTTGTTTAGATTCCTATAAATGGAGAGGTATGCAAAATTGGTTAATGACATAGCAGTTGGAAATTACGAACTCAAAGTTTATATTATAAAAATGTCTCTACGCATTGTTTTTCATTCATTCAACTTACGGACATCACCAGCACATAAATCCTGATGTCAAACTTCCTTCCACCTATCAGATAGGGGTTTTCAATGTATCGCTGAACAACATACAGTTCTGGCATGTCCTTGGTATATTGGGGTCTTGCAGTGGTTGGTACTCTCCCTGTGACAATCAACATATATAATTCAAAAACGTTTGTGATATGAAAGAGTTTACCGCGCAAACACAATCAACATATAGTACACCTGCATTTTCATTTCATTGTAATTGGCACATAGTGGATATGCTCTTCTTCTTTTTTTTTTACTTTACTTTAAAAACAATTTAGTTGTATCACTTTTAAAACATTAATTGTTGGCAACAAATTAGATGTTAAGTGGTTATCATTATCTGAAGTTACTTTATCACTGCAAGTATAATTTCCCCTCTGTATATGTATATCTTTTTTTTATCTCAGTAACTCTGAATTTTTGCTTATTTTGAGTAAAACTACATTATCTGTCTTCAAACCTTTTTCCAGTCTGTGATGTCTTTGAGCTTTTGGAACAGGAATATTCCTCGACCTTGTGACTTGGCGGCAGGCTTCATATGATCCATATAATACCTGGATTCTTTTTGAACTCCTCCACAAAAATGTGATACTCTGACTGTGCAGAATCAAACAAGAAAATTGTGAAAATGGGTAAAACTCTCAAAAGATTGATGCCTAGCTACCATTACAAAAATCAGAGTACAGCTGCATGTATACATGGACTTATGCTCTGATGGTATTGTTATGTTTAAGTGAGGCTGTTAATAATGAATAAAAATAAATACTTTTGAAATCTATTCTAAATTTAAAAGAGTATGTGAAAACTTATCCCAAACCATTGCATAGCAAATCCCTTTTTCACAACACTGGAAATGAAGACTTGCATGATTTTCTGTTGTCAGTATCAACATATTCAACTTTCCATCTTCATGTACCTATTACACCCTATTTGAAAGCAGCTCAACCCTTCCTTCACTTTTGAATGTCAATTACTCTTTGTGTTCATTTTTACATTTAGTCAAGTTTTGACTAAATGTTTTAACATAGAGGGGGGAATCGAGACGAGGGTCGTGGTGTATGTGTGTGTGTGTGTGTGTGTGTGTGTGTGTGTCTGTGTGTGTGTGTAGAGCGATTCAGACTAAACTACTGGACCGATCTTTATGAAATTTGACATGAGAGTTCCTGGGTATGATATCCCCGGACATTTTTTTTCATTTTTTCAATAAATACCTTTGATGACGTCATATCCGGCTTTTTGTAAAAGTTGAGGCGGCACTGTCACACCCTCATTTTTCAATTAAATTGATTGAAATTTTGGCAAAGCAATCTTCGACGAAGGCCGGACTTCGGTATTGCATTTCAGCTTGGTGGCTTAAAAACTAATGAGTGAGTTTGGTCATTAAAAATCGGAAACTTCTAATTAAAAATATTTTTTTATTAAACGATCCAAAAACAATTTCATCTTATTCTTCGTCATTTTCTGATTCCAAAAACATATACATATGTTATATTTGGATTAAAAACAAGCTCTGAAAATTAAAAATATAAAAATTATTATCAAAATTAAATTTCCGAAATCGTTTTAAAAACTATTTCATCTTCTTCCTTGTCGGTTCCTGATTCCAAAAACATATAGATATGATATGTTTGGATTAAAAACACGCTCAGAAAGTTAAAACGAAGAGAGGTACAGTAAAGCACAGCGCAATCGCTACAGCGCCAAACAGGCTCGTCACTTTCACTGCCTTTTGCACTAGCGGCGGACTACGTTCAGTTTCATTCTGTGAGTTCCACAGCTTGACTAAATGTAGTAATTTCGCCTTACGCGACTTGTTTTGTTTTGTTTTAATATAATTTTCTTTACTTCATTGCATACACAGGTTCTACACTGCATGGTAAAGCAAGCAAGAAAACTTACTGGCAATTCAAACGTAGATGTAAAGAAATCCAGGCTGAAAATGATTGTATACTTTTTCTTATTATGAATAAATCAATCAAAGCAAAATGAAAAGAAAGAGAGAAATAAAGAGATAAAGTCAGAACAAAAGCAAGAGAGAAAGAAAGAAAGAAAGAAAAGGCACAAACAGACTTAATCCCAAACAAAGAACACGATAAAAGTAATTAAAATGCAAACCACAACTTCATTCACAGTAAAAGTATTACAAAGTCGTTTCGTTCGGCAAATTTCAAAGTAAACATGCTATCAAGACATCAAAGCTTTACAAACACAACCTTTCTTCAAATGTGTAAAGAGCTGTTTGAATGAAAGTGCAATCATTTTGCTGTTGTTGTTTTGCATGTACTTGCTGTATCTTTGTGCTTCCAGTTTTCCTTGCTCCCGTTCAATCAGTTTTTAACCATCAGGTTTTTGCGGGTGAGCTG
Organism: Littorina saxatilis; assembly: GCF_037325665.1. Taxonomy (NCBI): domain Eukaryota; kingdom Metazoa; phylum Mollusca; class Gastropoda; order Littorinimorpha; family Littorinidae; genus Littorina; species Littorina saxatilis. The sequence continues at coordinate 22,051,444 of NC_090245.1, read as the reverse complement.
TGAATTAAACAAACAACAAAAGAGAGCAATATATCAAAATCAAAATTCAATAAAATAAGAAAAAGAGGAGCAGTTTATACACTACCAATCCCATTAAAAGACAAACTTCAATGTATCCACATTTTGAAAATGGTGTCTTGACAAATTTCTGTGTTTATTTTTTTAAATATCCAGCTTCGCTTACATGATGCGTGCTATTAACGTAGATTTGTAGATTTTGTGTGTGCACTTAATTGCATGCAGTAGGTCCTAATTGTGTCAAAACTCACTTAAAATGCTCTCATTTTCCAGGGGCTTCTCCCTCTGTACCCTACTGCGCTGCCCCTTGACCCCTTCATGTACCTGGCAGCCCCCTCGCTCCCTGGCTTTTTTTCCCCTGCGATTCTCACTTCTCCCAGCAATCATCACTGTAATGAAAATTTTCTCACCTCATAATGGTTCCTGAAGTGCAGTATTTTCTAATGTTCTTGCAGAAATGTGGTATCATATGTGAAGCCATTCTCTGTCGCACCAGTAAAAGTCCCATTCTCCATCTCTGTGCATAGACAACGCAAGGAAGAAATATATAGGTGTGCTGATACAATTTTAAAAGGAAAGAGACAACATGGACATACATCAAGGTATACATATTAATATACTCATGTAAACACCTACTCTATACACCAATGTTTGACATAAAGAAACTTATTCTACCTGTATGAAGACACATGGACAGACAGACAGACAGACCGACAGATAATATGCATGCACATACACAAACACACACACATGCATACAGACATGCATGCATGGACACACACATGTGCCAACCCACTTGCACACACACACACACACACACACACACACACACACACACACACACACACACACACACACACACACACACACACACATACAAAACTTCAAACCTACCCTTGTACCTCGTGCTAACCGGGGCGAGAGCGCAAAACATCAATAGTGTTTTGCAGGAAACACTTGAAACAGAGTCAGATTTCCCGATCACTGCAAAAAGTATAAAGAGCACAACATTGTAAGGCCAAACAAAAAACATGTTGGTTTAGGGTGACCCGACAGACCCTATTTTTTCTCGCTGACCCTAAAACTTGTTTTTCATTTCTAAAAAAAACAAAAACAAAACTTTTGGCACATTTTGAGAACCATACCAAGACAAAGGGAAGTAACCTTTAAAATCGACTAAATGTTTTGTAAAAATTAAAAAAAGAAAGAAAACAAAGCCGACCTACCGACCCTATCTTTTTTGGTCACGTTACCCTAATCCAACATATATTTTTGTTTGGCCTAACAAATCTCAAGATGGATTCAAGAAATGTCTTGCACAATACAATCAAGAGAGAGAGAGACAGACAGACAGACAGACAAATACAGAGAAACAGAGAGAGATAAAGATTGACGGAGACAGGGATAATAACAGTGATGAATAATTACAGGTGTGTGAACAATATTTATTCCATTATTATGAATGCTTATGTGTTTGTTCTTTCCCCAACAAGGCTTATCTGAACATATAAAAAACAGCAAACTCACACACACCCGCGCACACAGGCATGCACACACACACATATATATACACATACACATATATATACACACACTCACACACACACACACACACACACACACACACAAAATGCATGCACGCACACCTCATTTTGTCTAAGGAATAAAAGTAAGTACATGTTTACATGTACCTTATTACAGCTCGAGATCTCTGTCCTCGACCAAGCTTGCATGTAACCTGGAACCTATATCATAGCATTGTTTGAGTTTACAAACCTCAGTCAAATTTTGATATGCTGAAAATCATGTGTCTCTTTACCTTTTAATCCTATCACCCGCCCCCCAAGAAAAAAAGAAAGAAAGAACAAAGAGTCGATATATTTGAACTCAAAAGAAAACCATTATCAATTTCATGCTCCCTTATTACTTAGTAGTAAATTAAATAGTAGACGTTTTGGGACTGGTGTTATTGCCTAGGTCTCACGGCCCATATAAGGTGTCCTATTCTGTATTTGAATACAATTGGAGAATTTTGTTTCTTCAAAAATGTGATTAATCTTTCTATTAACTTTGTGGACGTATCCAGGAGAACTAAATGATCACAGAAATAGCATAAAATAGCTAACTCTAGTAACTGCTAATAGTAATAGTCATTATAGTGTCCTTCATCTCATCCTGTTAGGATCGTTTTATATTTTATTTCATTTGCTTAATAATGTACACATAAGACTATATCTATATTTCTGATGTTTTATATATATATCGATCGAGTGCACATTTTGGCTTTTTTAGCAGCGCTCTCATTATAACTTTCTATATATATATATATATATGTCTGTGTTATTCTTATTCTCCCGCGTGTATTCGACATCTTATAAGTTGTAAAATGCCTATGTTGAAGGTTGTATCCTTTTGCTTCTTTCGCACATGGTATTCTGATTATTTACACTAGAGATGCTCCGGAAGCGGAAGTTAGAAAGGATGGAAACAGCCATGCGCTGTGACCGTTTTGTAACTTTTACCTAAGGCGCACAGGAACTCTTTTTCCGCTGTAGCCTTCATACGTTCCTTTGGACTAGTGGTGACGCCGTCAACATGGCTGCTATCATTGGAAGGACTTCTAGGCAGGCTTTATTAGTGACCAAATCGGGAACATTTTCCCCTAAGGTAAATATTATAGGCTTGCAATCGCTTCTTTGCAGTGAAATCTTTCCGTTGTACTGAAATCTCATTCATCATAAAGCCCGAACACGTAGATTACGTTTGTCGGCACATAGATACGTAACACAGGAGGTGCCCTTGACGTTGAACATTGAAATACTGTTGCGGATAGACTTCAAGTTGTCACGTACTTTTCTACAACTCCAGCAATTTATTGCAGTTTACTTTTAGGCCGTCAGTTTATAGTGTACAGATTGGTGAATTTGGTTGGTATCGTAGCTAGACATAACATCACATTCACAGTCGCCAGATAGTGGCCTTCTGCCTGGAGACGAGAGTGCAGCCACAACTTGCACAAGCCCTATCAAACGCATCGACTTCCTTTTTTTGTTTAAAAACAGTTATACTTAGTCTTCATGTTGCCTGTGCTCCTGTCATTGACAGGTTAAAACTGGTGTTTGTGGGGCTATTAGTGTTGCAATAGGTATGATCGATAGTTCCGGATAGGTCTCTGCTCTCATTGAGGGCAGTCTGTAGATTGTACAAGAAGTAGTAATAGTATGTAGGGGCGGCTATATTTGTTAGCCGAAGGCCGTGAGGCCTTATTGGTGCCCCTTCTTTGTCAGATACTTTGCATGCCTAAATCCCTATTCTTTCAATGCTTTCAATCAAAGTCATAAAAAAGGTTAAGACATTTTGGAGAATTGTCCAAGAAGTTTTTGAAGGCGTCTACTGTGGGTGCGAATTTTATGTTAGTGGGTAGTGCATTCCAATTGTTAGCAACTCTATGAGAAAACGAAAACTTGCGCTTGTTAGTCTTACAGTGTTGAACAAAGATTTTTCCCTGGCTGTTTCTGGTGTTGTCTGTCTGCTTGAATGTGAATATTTTGTGCATGTCAATATCATCCACCCCATTTATAATTCTATATGTTTGTATTAGGTCACCCCTTGTCCTCCTTCCCTTCAGAGAGTGGAGGTCTAAGTATTTGAGTCTGTCCGCGTAAGACTTATCACGGCACTCCTTTAGAATTTTAGTTGCTCGACGCTGCACCCTCTCAATTGTCCGAGACTGTCTCTTGAGGAATGGACTCCACACCACATTTGCATATTCCACCAGTGGTCTCACAAAGGCTTTGTATAGCTTTAAGAAGGTGTCCTTGTCAAGAAATGAGAACGCTCGTTTGATAATGCCAATCCTCTGATTAGCTTTTGACACAACTCCTCGAATATGCGGGTCGAATGACAAATTGCTGTCGAAAACAACACCGATGTCCTTTTCTTCATCACATTCATTTATTTTTTTAAATAGCATCATTGACAGTCATCACGTAGTCATATTTGGGATTCTTTTTACCAGAATGCAGAACATTGCACTTTGAGACATTAAAAAGTAGAGGAGTAATTCACTTATTGGCAGTTTCAAACTACTTTTTTTTTAACTACTGTTTTAAACAGTGTGAGTGTCAACTGTCATTTAATGTTGTTAATGTTTATTTGTTACAGGCAAATTTCGTCTCTTTCAAGGGGAAAAATGGCAAGAAATGGGTGAGTATCATTATAATGACTTAGAGTTAGACTATGGATGTTTCTGGCACTGGCAATTGTTTGTCTTGAGTTAGAGTTAACTGAGTGCATATATAAAGAACTGTTTCTTGAAGACCTTTATACTATAGCTTCACTCCATGGTTTTATAATGTAACATAACAACTAACATTATAGCAATCTAACAGGTTGCTTGAAGTTGAGAATAACATTGTGGTTGTAACTTGTTGTAGTACAGATGGATGGTTATTCAGTTCAATCAGAAATTTTATAATCTGCTTGTGGTATCAACAAACTGAATTTAATGATGTGTAAGTTATAACCTTCAGTTGGTTAAAACTTTCCAGAACTAAACTAAACAGTGCTGTCAACAGGCCTCTGCCCTCAGTATTCTGTCACTGATGATTACTTTTTTGATCTGACGCATTGTCCCTGGCCGGTTGATCGTCCCGTAGTTATGACATTTTGCAATTGACGGAACAATGTTTCCATACACAAGATACAAGATATTTATTCACCAATTTTGCAAAAGGATTTCATCTTGGCACGGCACGGTAAAAATAAAATAAAAACCAACCAGACACATATGCAGACACACATCACCATGCATGCATACATACGTACATTACACTGTCATGCACACACAGACACAACTCACACACACACACACACACAATTATTTACATACTCACACATAACCAGCCACATATCTACATCACAAATTCACATCGTCGCCTTGTAAAGGTAAAAACCATATCAGTTTACAACTGTAGTTAGGATGTGTAGGACACTTGGAGTTGGACCTTTACATATTTTCAACCCAAGTTCCAACTGACATAATGTCCTTTAAGTCTGGGAACAACACTGTAGTGTATCAACATGACCAAATGGATCTAATGCCTTATGAATTTTAATAAACGTAAGGAGTTTTTAAATCTCACATCTAATGATCTATGGTCGGACCTCAAGAGTTTGCTAACTGGAAGGGAAGTGCTCTCTTAGTCATTATGTTTAAAGTCCATGACAACACACTTCCTTTGCCAGCGTAAACAAGTAAACAAATCTTGCTATCAGTATCAACGTCGCATTACGTGTCAAAGCTTTGAGAACAGAGTTGGCTTTGATTGGTACTAGATCTTACGTTTTTCGACGTGCAGGTGGTTGCCATGGTGGGTGCGGCTACAGTGGGTGCTGTGGGTGTAGGGGCAGCGTTGGCCACCCCAGTTCTTGCTGAGGGTGTGGAGCTCCACCCACCCAAGTACCCCTGGAGCCACAACGGCCTGCTCAGCGCCCTAGATGCAGCCAGGTGAGGGTGTAGGTGGAACTGGAGGTAGTTACTGCTACTTGTGGTGAAATTGAAAGGACTATCTTTGGACGGGCCCAAAATGTCCCTACATGCCAGGAGGCCTTTTATTTATGAAAGGGATTCTTCAATAAATTAATTGACAAAGGGACAGGATAAAGTGACTGTTATTGGGACTGGGAGGTGTCCTCTCGTTTGAATTTTGAGGGACATGATGTTGCTGGGATCATTGTACTTCAGTTTCAACACTTTTGTGGTAAATCCCTGAAAGTGCTTTTACTTTCAGGAAGGCAGGGCTGTTCATGGTAACCTTTTTGAAGCTGTTACCCATTAGTAGTATTCTCCTTACCTTGACGATAGTTTTTTTGGCTTGTCGGGAGGGCGTTTTTATTTTTTTTAAAGTTAATTATACTGAAACTAAAGTGGCAGTGACTGGGTGATGTAGCCAGTGGATTTCAACACAATAGCTTTTCTGTAATAGTTTGATTTAGTAACTTTGGCACGGAGTAGCATTGCTGAGTGATGTTTGTGTGAGTGTGGTTAACATTTTTTTCTCGAACCCTTTCTCTAAATGCTTGCTATATTTTCAAATGTTTTGCACACAATGAAAGGTGATTTAAATATTATGAACGGGATGATTTTTAGTTAACAATATCATTTTGCTTGTGCAGTGTTCGCCGTGGGTACCAAGTCTACAAGCAGGTGTGCGCTGCTTGCCACAGCATGGAATACCTCTGCTACAGAAATCTTGTGGGTTCAATCATGACTGAAGAAGAAGCAAAGAAAGACGCAGAAGAAGTGAGCATACCCTTTTGTTGAAAATAGCACAACCATTGTATGCATCAAACTGAGAGACAGAAATGATTGTGTGCCAAATCTTTTATTCAGGTGTATCTTCTTGTGTCACCCTAAAAGGTGACTTGTGTTACAATAATGTTTTAGAGAGTTTATTTGCTCATGTTCCAGTGAAATCCATTCCAAATAGGCAAGATCAGCATTTGATAAAATATGGTATGGAAATTGGAATGGTCAACTTTTTATTAAAAATACAATACTGAACCGTGAGCGTACAACTTTTCATGCCACCTCCTATGGATTGAAACTGCTGTTTGGGCTAAGTTGTCATTTCTCATCTTATCATTACTTTTTTGTGTATGTTGAATGCTTACTTTACAGACACTGATATTAAGATTTCATCAATGATCTGTGTTGTATTTTATTTAACATTCCATACCCTAACGTTTCCTTTTTTCTCCTCTGAGCAGTCGGCAGTAAGCGGCTTAAACACATTGACAAACATCCTGAACAGATAGACTGCCAATGTTCCCAAATTTCAATAACTTACCTTTCTTGTTTTGCTTTTTATTATTCAAAATGTTTGTAAACCTCTGTTAAATCCTACCGGGTTGAGAAAAATATATGCAAAGGTTTCAAGTACAAACATCAACAGAAAACTATTTTGTCCCTGTGTATCCCAGGTGATGGTGGAGGATGGGCCAGATGAGGAAGGCAACATGTTCAAGCGACCAGGCAAGCTGTCGGACAAGTTCCCCGCCCCCTACGCCAATGAAGAGGCCGCACGCTTCGCCAATGGAGGTTCCCTGCCCCCAGACCTCAGCTACATTGTGCCGGCCAGACACGGCGGAGAGGTGAGACTGAGAGACATTGCTTTTGTTTTTCTCTGATGGTGTGATGGTCTGCATGGTGAATATGAGATTTAATGTCTAATTTTGTGTGTGAAGCGCCATGAGACTGTTATCTGGCGGTGAACAGCGCTATAGAAGAATGTTTTATTATTATTGTTATTATTATTATTGGTGTGCAGGAAATAAAGAGGCTCAGGGTGAATCACATCAGGTGATACATGTGCAAACGTTGGTTTCAGGTTTCACACACACACACACACAAATAATCTTTACTCACTGAGTATGTACGAGCAAGTATGACGCCAAGCATAGAGCAGACCTGGGAACCCATACGATTTCGCTGTATTTTGTACGCATGATTGTCGAGAATACGCTCAGTACGGTCAGCGAGAAAAAAAATACGACGACAAAAATTCCTAGACTACTTTTCTTCACAAGCCCATCCTGAAGCCGATCCAGTATTTTGGCACATGATTAAGTCACTATATTAGCCGCCGTCGAAAAAAATATAATCGGATCGTGTCAATCAATCAAAACAACCAGGCAAACGAAAGTACAGTATTTGGCGAAATCGGCTCCGAGAATAAACAAGTGAAACAAAGAAGAAAAGTGAAAAAGTTTGAAGAAAAATATCACACACACACAATTTGTAACCAACACACACATGTAGTCCCGCCCGGAATAAGCTTTTTTGGGATGATTTACGACTTTTGCGCACACTTCGAGCAGACGAAAACACATGGCGGCTCTCGCTCCTTCAACTATCGCGAGACACAAAAAACCGAAATCTCGCGCGCGCGAGATCCTGATACATCCGGTGTTTCTCTGTACGCTTGTCACGTCACGACGACTTGTTGACAAACGAAGATTCGCGAAAGAAAGAGACAAGTCGCGTAAAGCGAAAATACAATATTTAGTCAAGTAGCTGTCGAACTCACAGAATGAAACTGAACGCAACGCAACGCAGCAAGACCGTATACTCGTAGCATCGTCACTACACCGCCCGTGGCAAAGGCAGTGCCCGTGGAATTGACAAGAAGAGCGGGGTATTCGTTGCGCTGAGAAGGATAGCACGCTTTTCTGTACCTCTCTTCGTTTTAACTTTCTGAGCGTGTTTTTAATCCAAACATATTATATCTATATGTTTTTGGAATCAGGAACCAACAAGGAATAAGATGAAAGTGTTTTTAAATTGATTTCGAAAAAAAAAAATTGATAATAATTTTTATATATTTAATTTTCAGAGCTTGTTTTTAATCCGAATATAACATATTTATATGTTTTTGGAATCAGCAAATGATGGAGAATAAGATAAACGTAAATTTGGATCGTTTTATAAATTTTTATTTTTTTTTTACAATTTTCAGATTTTTAATGACCAAAGTCATTAATTAATTTTTAAGCCACCAAGCTGAAATGCAATACCGAAGTCCGGGCTTCGTCGAAGATTACTTGACCAAAATTTCAACCAATTTGGTTGAAAAATGAGGGCGTGACAGTGCCGCCTCAACTTTCACGAAAAGCCGGATATGACGTCATCAAAGACATTTATCAAAAAAATGAAAAAAACGTTCGGGGATTTCATACCCAGGAACTCTCATGTCAAATTTCATAAAGATCGGTCCAGTAGTTTAGTCTGAATCGCTCTACACACACACACACACACAGACACACAGACACACGCACATACACCACGACCCTCGTTTCGATTCCCCCTCGATGTTAAAATATTTAGTCAAAACTTGACTAAATATAAAAAGCGCCGAGTCTTGAGTAGAGAGCTAATAAAGTACCGGTAATTGCTAATCGAGCGAAATGAAAATCCGCGGCGACTTCCATTAGGTGAATGCTATTCAAGTTTAGGTAACGTTTTAGCCGCATCTTTTTATAAGCCGCAATGCGATTTTTTTTTTTAAAGTCGCGGCTTGTAGTCCGTCAAATACGGTACAGTTTGTCACTTTGTGTCAGTAAAAATTGAAAAAAGCATTTGTTTTAAATGTATAGGTAAACTTAATTAACGGTGTGACGGACGCGCATGAGGCATGTTTTAATCATGGATGTGCAAACGCTGTGTGGAGTACGCTCATTTTTGACTCACATGCGAAGCAAAAGTGAGTCTATGTACTCACCCGAGTCGTCCGTCCGTCCGTCCGGAAAACTTTAACGTTGGATATTTCTTGGACACTATTCAGTCTATCAGTACCAAATTTGGCAAGATGGTGTATGATGACAAGGCCCCCAAAAACATACATAGCATCTTGACCTTGCTTCAAGGTCAAGGTCGCAGGGGCCATAAATGTTGCCTGAAAACCAGCTATTTTTCACATTTTTCCCATTTTCTCTGAAGTTTTTGAGATTCAATACCTCACCTATATATGATATATAGGGCAAAGTAAGCCCCATCTTTTGATACCAGTTTGGTTTACCTTGCTTCAAGGTCAAGGTCACAGGAGCTCTTCAAAGTTGGATTGTATACATATTTTGAAGTGACCTTGACCATGAACTATGGAAGATAACTGTTTCAAACTTAAAAATTATGTGGGGCACATGTTATGCTTTCATCATGAGACACATTTGGTCACATATGATCAAGGTCAAGGTCACTTTGACCCTTATGAAATGTGACCAAAATAAGGTAGTGAACCACTAAAAGTGACCATATCTCATGGTAGAAAGAGCCAATAAGCACCATTGTACTTCCTATGTCTTGAATTAACAGCTTTGTGTTGCATGACCTTGGATGACCTTGACCTTGGGTCAAGGTCACATGTATTTTGGTAGGAAAAATTTGTAAAGCAGTTCTTAGTGTATGATGTCATTGCTAGGTTTAGTTATTTGACCTTGACCCTGAAGGTCAAGGTCATGTAAAGGTCAAGGTCAAGCATGTGAGTCGTATGGGCTTTGCCCTTCTTGTTTTGAAAATACACCAAGTTTGTTTGAGAATACTCAAAGTGCAAAACAGGGGTTCCCAGGTCTGATAGAGTTTGATGTATCTTTCTTTGGGTGCAGGACTATGTGTTTGCACTACTGACGGGTTACTGTGAGGCTCCAGGTGGCATCGCCCTGAGGGACGGCCTGTACTACAACCCCTACTTCCCTGGTGGCGCTATCGGCATGGCCCCGGCACTGTACAATGAGGTCATAGAGTATGAAGACGGTGAGTTGGAGCCACTCTGTTGTCCATAATACAATGCATTTAGCACATTTGTGGGAGCTATCGGCATGGCCCAGGCACTCTACATTGAGATCATAGAGTATGAAGACGGTGAGTTGGAGCCACTCTGTTGTCCGTGATACAATGCATTTACCACATTTGTGGGAGCTATCTTTCCGATTTTTGTGTGTGGTATTGGTTTTACAAAACATCAAGTGACATTGTGATGATGATGAAGCAAGAAGTAGGAAGGGGAGGGGTTGGTGCCTTTTTTGATTGTCTCCTGATTGAGGTTAAAATGTGTCTGTTTTTGATAATAGTTGACAAGAGTGTTACAGTTAAGACTTGTGAAGTCAAATTTGCTTTCTTGTTTGTTTTCGTTTTTTCCCCACCTTTTCTTGAAGTTGAGCTCTTTTCTTTCTGACCACACAGGGACCCCAGCTACAGCCAGCCAGTGTGCCAAGGATGTGTGCATCTTCCTACGATGGGCATCAGAGCCTGAACACGATATTCGCAAACAGATGGGACTCAAGGTATGACACTTTCGCTACTCTTGAGTCATCAGTGAGGTGTAGTGGCCTGTGGTCTTAAGATACAGTGGGACCCACTTTTAAGACCTTCAAATATCTGAGAAAATCGGGTCTTGAAAGGGAGGGAGTCTTAAAATGGAAGTACATTTACAGAGGCTATGAACAGAACATCTGAGAAAGCAGGGTCTTATAAAGGGAAAGTCTTAAATTGGGGGGTTCCACTGTGTATGGAACCTCTATTGTTTCGTGCAGTTTTCTTGTTGTGAATGTTTGTGTTTTTTAGAATAGCTGTATATAAGGCAGCGAATGCGAATAAGTTTCAGCTAATGCTTGATGTGACATGTTTTGCAGGCGGTGATGATTTTCTCCTTCATGCTGGCCATCTCCTACTACCTGAAGCGTCACAAGTGGAGCGTGCTCAAGAGCCGAAAGATCGCCTTCAAGAAGTGATGTTAGTGGGCATAGTTCGCAACCTTGACCTCCCGATATCAACCGTCACTGTTGCGGTAGAAAACAGAATCCAGGGAAAGAGGATCAAGAATTGCTCTATTTTTTTCGTCAGTTTGTGGTGTAGCGGTACTGCAACCAGCCGGCGCAAAAACACACACGCATGCATGCAACATGACAAACAAGAAATGTGACTCTGGGACGTTCATTGCATCAGCTGACCTTAGATAAACTGAAAAATACTGTCACATTGTAGGAAGTGTTAAGTGGTAACCAAACATACACATATGCGTGGAATCACTGTTGGCAGTGTTGGTTAGGAACTATTGAATGTGAGTACTGACTGATTTTGAATGAAAGAAAATTAGAGTGAACTGATTACTCTGCCCAAAATTGTCACAGTGATTCCATGCCGTCTTATGGTAGATTATAGTTTCTTGTTGTTCTATTCTATAAATAAAACAAGTTGTGTTGCTTTTAGTCTTGTTGCTGTGGATGAAGTTTCTTATTGCATGCCTGGGCTTTTCTGTGGTTGCAGTCACCTCAGACTGAAGAAGTTATAACCCAAGACAAGAGTCCAAATGCCCACAGTATTCTATTATCTTTATCTTAGATTTCAATTCACATAAAGATAACAGGCCGGTAACTTCACAAGCAATGCCAAAAACATTAACCTGGGTACTTCATCTGAATATTAAATACTAACCTGAGTAAAAAGAACTGATTCTAAAAACTAGTCCAAAACATGTAGACGTTCAAGACTCTAACAGAAAGACATTAACATTTTAAACATTTCCGAAAAAAATCTTGTAACGGGCTCTGTTGTGTTTTGTATCCTCAATATTTGAGCTGGTGTCTGTCATTATATGCTGTTAATTACAATGCATGTCATTGTTTCAGTTGAATTTTGTATTACTAGTGTGCTGTCATTTTTTACCATTTTTGTGGTGTCACTAACTTTGTGGGTTCTTGCATGCGAAGAAGTAGAAAGAACTAAATGGGTACAAGAACGGACTACAACACTGCAATAGTGTTCAATGTAGCTGCAAAATCTTGAAGGAAGATGTCATAACATGTGATATTGTCCCGTGAAGATTATATTGAACTTTGAAGGGAAGCAGTTATGGAAACAAGAGAAGAATTTTTCCCACTTGTGATGTTTAAAAAATATGTCCAAGGACGCTAATAAAGAATTCTTCATCTGTGGGTACATGATGTTGGTTTCCTCTGTGTGTGTATGACTAATCACATATCTTTCAGTTGAAGGCAACAGATTTCCGATCACATCTTGACAAATGAGAAAACACACAAAATCAAGGCTACAGAGCATGTCGGAAGCATTTTTTAAAAATTTGTATCAAAACTACTGACTCTTCCCGGTAGTCTCCAAACATTCTAGCATTTTTGACTCACATGGGCGACCAGGAGAGTCTTAACAATGAGTAGTTTAAGTCTTGTCTGGATATCAAGCCATCCAGGAGGCCGTCTGTAAACAAAAAAACATACATGGGAGTTTTCTCATGTTTTGTCGCTACATCTTCGACGCTTAAAACATTCCTGGGGATTTACGACCTTCAGACATGACGCAAGTTAGGTTGACCCTCATTAAGTTTCAATGTTTTGTTTACAAGTAGTTATAAAATGAACAGTTATCAATTTTTCAAATTTTTCTTTTAAGCTACAGCTTTGAAATTGTGCACATCAAGACATAAACCAAGTCTGGTTGACCGATGTTTTAGGTAATACAATGTTTTGAAGCTATATTTTCACACGCTTTCATGGTTTGATAACATTCAGACATAACATATGGTGCGCCAAATTGATATTACTATCGTTAACTGTTATATAGGGTTTTGAAACTATCGTTAACTGTTATGTAGAGTTTCGAAACTATCGTTATCTGTTATATAGAGTTTCAGAAACTATATAACAGCTAACGATAGTTTTATCAAAAGCGTGTCGGTATTGTTCCCAAATGGGAAAACCCTGAAATGCCATTGCAAAACTGTCTTTTTTGCTACGAATTGTACATTTTAACTAGAAACACAATTTAAAAAACTACAACATTAGTTATTGACCGTTCTTCTGTTGTCGTCGTCTTCTTCTTCTTGTCGTTCACTGTTAGATCGTCAGTCCGGACTGCAGGGCGAAACGTGCTGTCCTCTCCAAGTCCTCTCTGGGGCCATATAGCTTCTTTAGTTGTCGTCTTCTCAAATCATTGTTGAGTTTGTTTAATATTAGCTTTATCATATCATTTGTACTTTCGGCCGTACCGTTTTCCACGTCTGCGGTTTGAAGACAGTAGGCCTACTGAATATTCGCGGAAAAGACCATGACAGACGCACTACACAAAACAGTGGTTTTTTTCAAAACAAACACAAAACAACGTGTTTCCCGAGTGACATCCCCCACGACGCGTTTTGGAAAACACTGCATGCTTTCGCATCGTGTTTTGGGTACTGGACGGGTCAACCTGACACTGACCGTTGCCCACTGCATGCATGCCAGCCGTATGTGTACAAACTGACCCGCACAGCGCGGTAGCGAGAACGGGTCAAGCTGACACTGACCAATATTTCTGTGAAAACAGGAAGCGTGCTATATGTAACGAAGATTTGATTACTTGATTAAACGAAGCAGCGAAATGATGGACCTATTAGACGACAGTTAGTTGAATATGATCTACTAAATGTTGTAGTAATTTAGTGCAAATTCGCTCGAAGAAACGTTCAGCAGCCATTTTGCCGGCATCGAAACATCCGACCACGCCTTCGCTATTTTTAGAAACTCTATATTACAGTTAACGATAGTAATATCACTTGCGCGCACCATGCCGGCGTTTTGCGAAACCCTCGTTATCTGTTATTCATAATTTTAGCAATAGTGCGCACAAACGCGTTATTGATATAACTCTAAATAACAGTTAACGATAGTTTCGAAACTCTATTTAACGGATAACGATAGTTTCGAAACTCTATATAACAGTTAACGATAGTTTCAAAACCCTTTATAACTGCTTACTATCAATTTGGCGCACCATATAGTATGTGTACAAACTGACCCGCACATAGCGCGGTAGCTGGAACGGGTCAAGCTGACACTGACCAATATTTCTGTGAAAACAGGAAGCGTGCTAGCTGTAACGAAGATTTGATTACTTGATTAAACAAAGCAGCGAAATGATGGACTTATCAGACGACAGTTAGTTGAATATGATCTACTAAATGTTGTAGTAATTTAGTGCAAATTCGCTCGAACCATTCAGCAGCCATTTTGCCGGCATCGAAACATCCGACCACGCCTTCGCTATTTTAAGAAACTCTATATAACAGTTAACGATAGTAATATCACTTGCGCGCACCATGCCGCCGTTTTGCGAAACCCTCGTTATCTGTTATTCATAGTTTTAGCAATAGCGCGCACAAACGCGCTATTGATATAACTATAATAACAGTTAACGATAGTTTCGAAACTCTATTTAACAGTTAACGATAGTTTTGAAACTCTATATAACAGATAACGATAGTTTCGAAACTCTATATAACAGTTAATGATAGTTTCAAAACCCTTTATAACTGTTAACGATAGTAATATCAATTTGGCGCACCATAATAACACAAGATTGGTTGCGCCTGGTCAAATTTCAAGGTCACACTGAGGTAATTTAGGTAGAAAATTATTATAATTTTCTTGAACGCTAGCTCTCTGAAAATTCACTCGCCTCCGAATTTCTTATTCTAGAGCTTTCAAACTTCACACACTTCCATGGTTAAATGACCTCTAGACGTCACGTACGTGACATAAGTCTGGTTCACCCTTGTCAAAGTTAAAGGTCACAGACATACGGGTGAAGTTTGGGTAAAAAAATAAACATTTCTATACTTACTTGAATGGTGGTGTTTTTTTTTCAGACTAGATCTTTCAAAATGCACACATTTCTGATTCAAGAAGCATATGAAGCTGACTGTATGGGCATTCGCTCTTTGTCAGGTGTTGTAAGCAGCAAGACTACAGCAGAAGTTCGACAGATAATGGGATAAATATATCAATGATAACAGCGAGTGTGCATTACCGCACCCGCTTTGAAAATATATCATTCGAGACGGCTTCCCCGACGGACACAATAGCATACGATACGTAGCGTAACGTGCGTGGAATCACATGTGTAGCCTACACATTCAACCTTTGTCTGACAAAAACATGAGAAATGGCGGGGGAAACCCGCACTTGATTGGATCTAAAGTACACGTTCAAGTCACACAATTGGATCGTTTTAAAGAACCTTACCAACGCTGATAACTTTTGACTCTTCATCAACAAACAGCGCGAAGCAGTTAGTTACTGATATGTGTCGTTTTTGTCGCATTACCAGCTAAAAACGACATCAAACCCGCCTTTGACCGGCACGGTTGGCCTAGTGGTAAGGCGTCCGCCCCGTGATCGGGAGGTCGTGGGTTCGAACCCCGGCCGGGTCATACCTAAGACTTTAAAATTGGCAATCTAGTGGCTGCTCCGCCTGGCGTCTGGCATTATGGGGTTAGTGCTAGGACTGGTTGGTCCGGTGTCAGAATAATGTGACTGGGTGAGACATGAAGCCTGTGCTGCGACTTCTGTCCTGTGTGTGGCGCACGTTATATGTCAAAGCAGCACCGCCCTGATATGGCCCTTCGTGGTCGGCTGGGCGTAAAGCAAACAAACAAACAAACAAACCCGCCTTTTGTGGCTTCTGACAAGAATGGCACCCACATCATTTCGCATGAATGACCGTGATGTTTCGATCTGTGTCACATTTCTTGTTTTGGCCAAAAATACAAATAACGTATAATATCTGTGAATTAGTTAAGAATTTCGACATAATATATATGATTTTCAGTTTCGGTTTGCAGGTTAATTACAATCCACCTTTGGTAAGGTGGTCCCTTACCCCGATTCAAAAACAAACAAAAATGATTGGAAACACGGTCAAAAAATCTGTTAGTGTCAGGGCCCGCAGGGGCGGACGAGGGGGGGGGGGGTTCTGGGGTTTCCGGACCCCCCCCCCCCCCCCCCAGCCAAAATAAAAAAAATGTTATGGTGCATTTCTTTATTTTACATTGATTTTCAATTTTTGGGTATTAATCAGTGACAAAATCTGCTGCCTGAAACTGGTAATGATCATCCTCATAATGCACCAGATTGCACCATTTTGCATCCTTTTTTTTCTAAATGTTCCGGGGGGGCATGCCCCCGGACCCCCCTAGCAAGCTCGGCGCTTTGCGCCGTCGGCTCGGCGCTTCGCACCCATATCTTCACAATATACTCTTGGAACCCCCCCCCCCCATAAAATGAACTGATCCGCCCCTGGCCCGTTCTGTGTCAATCCATTTTTTTGTAATATAAAGGGGAAAAAAGGAAATTGAGCCTAGGCTGGCATTTGCCGTACTGTAACTTGCATTTTGCAATTGGCATTTTGAAGTTCCGTACGAACTTTTGCAAACTGCGGACTGGCGTCAAACAGTGCCTTTCACGTTCAAGGCTTTCCTTGTAATGTTAGCCGATGAGCAAACAGGCAAGTTTTGGGATGAGAGTTAAATGCCAGCCAGAGAGGAAAACAAAAGATACGCTTGAAAAGGACTCTGGCAGCAAAATCCCAGAGGTAAACGAGTCTGGTCTGCTCGAATCAGTAGCTGTTGACCAACTTCCGGGTATGGGTATAGGGCGGGGGAAGGGTGCAGGTGAGGGGAGGGGTGCATGTTTGCTTTTGTTGTGTGCTTGGCATAATTGATTTTACTTTCGACCGTGGCGAAGTGAGTGGCTTTATTTTTATTTTATCGTGTTATGCACATGTCATGGGAGTTGTTCGTTGCAGGTTTTGTTTCATGTGAATCATTGCTTTCAACACGCTCTTGGGGTTCAAACAATTGTTTTTACGCAAAGTATATATTGAAGTGCTTGTCGAGCACATTTATAATTTCATCTTGTTGTGCTCCTTTATTACATCATACACTACACGGTTTTGTATTTATGTTTCTGAATAAAATACTTTCAAACCAAGTGCTTATTGCAAACGCACACACACACACACACACACACACACACACACACACACACACACACACACACACACACACACACACATTTTTCTCAAATACTGATATGGGTTTCCCCAGCTGATCAGCCTCTACAGGATACGAGAAGAGTTTAGAACGGTGACAGCAGAAGGAATGCATCACTTTTTGAAATGGTTCATACGTTTACCGGAAGGGAGAATTTGAAAACAAGAGTTTAAATAAGAGGATGGCTGGGATCACGGACAATTTCGATAGCATGTCGCTTCATGGCAACCTGAGAGACTGGTCAGCTGTCTTTGTGGTTGCCAAACAAGTTCGCTGGCCGTCCCAACAATGCGGTGCAGTTTGACTTTTTAATTTTGTTTTGTTTTGTTATGGTGCCATACCATGTCACAATGTTTAAAAACTAAAGTGCGTTCAACCAGACTTCGATAAATAAGTTCCATTACACTTTGACTGACATTAAAGTTTATCTTATATGCTGTGATGAGACAGATTCCAAGGACAGACAGAAAGTGCGTCTGGGTAGTTCTTCAAATTCATGAAACATTGAATGGGCTTCCAGCTTCTGCTTCCTTTTTGCACAACAGTGACAGAAAATCAAACATTTATTCATTCTGTAACGAACGCAAAGTTGTAAAAAATGTGACATCTTACAAGTACAATAAAGTACAACACGATGCAATATAATATATACAATGTTGTACAATAAGTGAACAGCGCCGTGCATTCTAATGCGATATGATGATGCAAAACAGTACAATAACAAGAATTCGTGTAATTCAAAATAGTTCGACTTATTCACTCGTTTAGTTTCCAGATGATCTAAACAGGCTCGTCATATATAAAAGAACAAGAGGCGAAGCCTTCACGGCTCACGTAAGAAATCGACAAACAGTAACACAAACTCAATCACTCCGTCACACATACACACACACAGTAAGCATACCGTCGCGATATAACCTTGAACGGTTGAAAACGACGTTAAACACCAAATAAAGAAAGAAAGAAACCGTAAGCATAAGTGATACGGTGCAAGAGTGCGAAACACTAGATCTAGACAGAGACATACATACAGATCTGTCTGTCTGTAGCCTACTTTTTACATTTAGTCAAGTTTTGATTCTAAATGTTTTAACGTAGAGGGGGGAATCGAGACGAGGGTCGTGGTGTATGTGCGTGTGTGTGTCTGTGTGTGTGTGTAGAGCGATTCAGACTAAACTACTGGACCGATCTTTATGAAATTTGACATGAGAGTTCCTGGGCATGAAATCCCCGAACGTTTTTTTCATTTTTTTGATAAATGTCTTTGATGACGTCATATCCGGCTTTTCGTGAAAGTTGAGGCGGCACTGTCACGCCCTCATTTTTCAACCAAATTGGTTGAAATTTTGGTCGGGTAATGTTCGACAAAGCCCAGACTTCGGTATTGCATTTCAGCGTGGTGGCATAAAAATTAATTAATGACTTTGGTCATTAAAAATCTGAAAATTGTAAAAAATATATGTTTTTTATAAAACGATCCAAATTTACGTTTATCTTATTCTCCATCATTTGCTGATTCCAAAAACATATAAATATGTTATATTCGGATTAAAAACAAGCTCTGAAAATTAAATATATAAAAATTATTATCAAAATTAAATTTTCCAAATTAATTTAAAAACACTTTCATCTTATTCCTTGTCGGTTCCTGATTCCAAAAACATATAGATATGATATGTTTGGATTAAAAACACGCTCAGAAAGTTAAAACGAAGAGAGGTACAGAAAAGCGTGCTATCCTTCCCAGCGCAACTACTACCCCGCTCTTCTTGTCAATTTCACTGCCTATGCCGTGAGCGGTGGACTGACGATGCTACGAGTATACGGTCTTGCTGCGTTGCATTGCGTTCAGTTTCATTCTGTGAGTTCGACAGCTACTTGACTAAATGTTGTATTTTCGCCTTACGCGACTTGTTAGTACTTACGAGGACACGATGGCCAGATCGACACTGCGCTTTCAGTCGACAGCGCTTCCTCGCGCAGACACTGAAAACACGCTGTGCAGATTAACCTGTAGGAAATCTCCTTTGGTATCTTCTTTATCTATTTTTCTGGAGCTACGAAACCGAACAATGTGAAATCATGAGTCGTCTTCTTCGAATCGGCGAACTGCAGCTCGGTGATAAAAAACGCTGGCGCTGGATCCGACCCGAGTACTCTTCAGACTGGCTCGCTCCCCCAGTATGAAAGTTTTTGTCTTGTGCACGTGGATTTAAAAAATATATATATATTTATTTATTTTACACAATTAAAACAATTATTAGAGTAAAATAAAACATTAAAACGTTCATAATAAACAATAGTAAACAAGAATTAAAAAAAAAAAAAAATTGACCGCCCATGCCGGGAATCGAACCCGGATCCCTTGGATTTAAAAAAAAAAAAATTATTTATTTATTTTACACAATTAAAAAAATTATTACAGTAAAATAAAACATTAAAACGTTCATAATAAACAATAGTAAACAAGAATTTATTATAAATAAAAAATAAAAATACAAAAAGAAAAAAAATAGACAGCCCATGCCGGGAATCGAACCCGGATCACTTTAGCCATAGTCGGAAACGCTTTCCACCAAGCCACCAACTCTATCATTCGCCAGTGAACTCAAATGCCTATACTCCTCGCGCACAGTGGTACACGCACGCAAAGCACGCACGCACGCAAAGCCTGGTGTCGCTGTCGCTGGCTGGCTGGCGGATTAGCCGAACGGCTGTTCTATCCCACCGCGAATCGCGCCCACCGTTAAGAGTCGTTTTTGTTGATTAATTCGCATTTAGGTCCCAGGTAACATTATGAAGTTTTAATACGATCAATCGGACCTATTATCAAGTTAGTGTATCAACTTTTGAACGAACTGCGCCCAGTAGTTTCCCAGCAATAAGCTGTTAAGTCAAGACGAACAGACAGAGAGACACACAATAAAAAACGCTGGCGCTGGACCCGAGTACTCTTCAGACTGGCTCGCTCCCCCAGTATGAAAGTTTTTGTCTTGTGCACGTGGATTTAAAAAATTTTTTTTATTTTACACAATTAAAAAAATTATTAGAGTAAAATAAAACATTAAAACGTTCATAATAAACAAAAGTAAACAAGAATTAAAAAAAAAATAAATAAAAAAATAGACCGCCCATGCCGGGAATCGAACTCGGATCACTTTGGCACAGTATGAAAGTTTTTGTCTTGTGCACGTGAATTAAAAAAAAAAATTATTTATTTATTTTACACAATTAAAAAAATTATTAGAGTAAAATAAAGAGAGCGACAGGGACACTGTGTCAGTGATTCAAGGTGGTGGCTTGGTGGCCAAAGGGATCCGGGTTCAATTCCCGGCATGGGCGGTCTATTTTTTTTTTTTTTTTTTAATTCTTGTTTACTATTGTTTATTATGAACGTTTTAATGTTTTATTTTACTCTAATAAAAAAATTATTAGAGTAAAATAAAACATTAAAACGTTCATAATAAACAATAGTAAACAAGAATTAAAAAAAATTAAAAAAATAGACCGCCCATGCCGGGAATTGAACCCGGATCCCTTTGGCCACCAAGCCACCACCTTGAATCACTGACAGTGTCCCTGTCGCTCTCTCTCGTGCTCTCTGTCTCTCTTTCAGTCTCACCGAGACCAAACCTGCACTGTAGTTTCTTTGCCGAGACCAAATTAATCCCCACCCGCTGGCTGGCTTGCAAATCGTCTCGCATGCGATACGCATGCTTTTCATGACGCACGCGTTCGGCTGTTCTATCAGCTTAATGGCTGGCTGTCGCTCCGATTGAATTCGTCCACTGGAACGCCGAAGAAGAAGAAGAAGAATTCGTCCAACCGTCAAGAACTTTTGTGTTTTTTTGGGGCATTTAGGTCCCAGGTAACATTATGAAGTTTTAATACGATCAATCGGACCTATTATCAAGTTAGTGTATCAACTTTTGAACGAACTGCGCCCAGTAGTTTCCCAGCAATAAGCTGTTAAGTCGAGACAGACAGACAGATAGACAGACACACACACAATTAAAGTCTGTTGGACCCTAGTACTGCGTACTCGGGGATTAAAGTCTGCTGGACCCTAGTACTGCGTACTCGGGGATAAAAAACGCTGGCGCTGGACCCGAGTACTCTTCAGACTGGCTCGCTCCCCCAGTATGAAAGTTTTTGTCTTGTGCACGTGGATTTAAAAAAAAAAATATATATTTATTTATTTTACACAATAAAAAAAATTATTAGAGTAAAATAAAAAACGCTGGCGCTGGACCCGAGTACTCTTCAGACTGGCTCGCTCCCCCAGTATGAAAGTTTTTGTCTTGTGCACGTGGATTTAAAAAAAAATATATATATATTTATTTTACACAATTAAAAAAATTATTAGAGTAAAATAAAACATTAAAACGTTCATAATAAACAAAAGTAAACAAGAATTAAAAAAATTAAAAAAATTAAAAAATAGACCGCCCATGCCGGGAATCGAACTCGGATCACTTTGGCACAGTATGAAAGTTTTTGTCTTGTGCACGTGAATTAAAAAAACAAAAAATTATTTATTTATTTTACACAATTAAAAAAATTATTAGAGTAAAATAAAACATTAAAACGTTCACAATAAACAATAGTAAACAAGAATTAAAAAAAAAAAATAGACCGCCCATGCCGGGAATCGAACCCGGATCCCTTTGGCCACCAAGCCACCACCTTGAATCACTGACACAGTGTCCCTGTCGCTCTCTCTCGTGCTCTCTGTCTCTCTTTCAGTCTCACCGAGACCAAACCTGCACTGTACTTTCTTTGCCGAGACCAAATTAATCCCCACCCGCTGGCTGGCTTGCAAATCGTCTCGCATGCGATACGCATGCTTTTCATGACGCACGCGTTCGGCTGTTCTATCAGCTCAATGGCTGGCTGTCGCTCCGATTGAATTCGTCCAACCGTCAAGAACTTTTGTTTTTTTTGGGGCATTTAGGTCCCAGGTAACATTATGAAGTTTTAATACGATCAATCGGACCTATTATCAAGTTAGTGTATCAACTTTTGAACGAACTGCGCCCAGTAGTTTCCCAGCAATAAGCTGTCGAGACAGACAGACACACACACACACACACAGACACACAATTAAAGTCTGCTGGACCCTCCTACTGCGTACTCGGGGATAAAACATTAAAACGTTCATAATAAACAATAGTAAACAAGAATTTAAAAAAAAAAAAAAACAACAGACCGCCCATGCCGGGAATCGAACCCGGATCCCTTGGATTTAAAAAAAAAATAAAAAAAAATTAATTTATTTTACACAATTAAAAAAATTATTACAGTAAAATAAAACATTAAAACGTTCATAATAAACAATAGTAAATAAGAATTTATTATAAAAAAAAAATAAAAATAAAAAAAGAAAAAAAATAGACAGCCCATGCCGGGAATCGAACCCGGATCACTTTAGCCATAGTCGGAAACGCTTTCCACCAAGCCACCAACTCTATCATTCGCCAGTGAACTCAAATGCCTATACTCCTCGCGCACAGTGGTACACGCACGCAAAGCACGCACGCACGCAAAGCCTGGTGTCGCTGTCGCTGGCTGGCTGGCGGATTAGCCGAACGGCTGTTCTATCCCACCGCGAATCGCGCCCACCGTTAAGAGTCGTTTTTGTGGAATATTTCGCATTTAGGTCCCAGGTAACATTATGAAGTTTTAATACGATCAATCGGACCTATTATCAAGTTAGTGTATCAACTTTTGAAAGAACTGCGCCCAGTAGTTTCCCAGCAATAAGCTGTTAAGTCGAGACAGACAGACACACACACACACACACAGACACACAATTAAAGTCTGCTGGACCCTCCTACTGCGTACTCGGGGATAACTGTATCTATACCACAATCCTTCACGCGATCTGACCTAACCTTGACCCCTGACCTGGTCTACATACCACACACGACACAAACCAGTCACCTGTTTTCACCCCCCCCCCCAAAAAAAAAAAAACACCCCACCACCCGTTTTCTTTGGATACACACTTTAACTACATACGTGCCGACGAAATGTTGATCATTGCTTCAATATTTTGAAGCTGTTGCTTAGATAATAACCAGGTAAAATTAGTATTTCGGTGTTTAGTCAAATGTTAAAGTTTCTATCACACACACACACACACACACACACACACACACACGCACAGACAAAGTTTATCATCGCATTGGCTACACTTACGTGAGCCAAAAATCAGATTGGACATTGATAATTGCCTGTCACCACTTTATGATTTTCAGGCATGAGAAGCAAGATTCGAATTGTCAACCCGCACATTTGAACACCTGGATCGAATCAAAAATTCTATTTGCGAAAGCCATTTGTCAATAAGTCTCTACTCTCATTTGTGAAAAAATAGAGATCCTGTGGTAAGGTGCAATGAAAAGACACCCAAGGGACCAGCTAAAAGTGTCCCAAAACATTTCCGGTAGCCTTTCATGACATGTACTTTGACAATGATAATAGACAAAGGGACAACGGAGTGTGCTTTTTCACAGGAGATGACCTATTATCAGAGGGGCCGGTGTAACACGAAATTTTTACTCCACGAAAAATTTACTCCGGAGTAAATATTTCGTACGAAATTCTTACTCCGAGTACACTTTTCGTACGAGAAAAGAACTCCCCAAGGCACCAAAAAATTACTCCCTCCACGACATTTTTACTCCCCATTTTTTTTACTTCCAGTAAAAATCTCGTACGCAAAAATGGGATCTGGCGAAGGGATAATGCCAATAAGGCCTAAAAAAAAAAATAGGTGTGGTTACGGTAACCCGACCTACCCTATTTTTAGGGGCCGATCCTATAACTTTTTATTACATTTGTCACAAAAAAAAAAAAAAAAAAAAAAAAAAACGAGTGCAAAAAACGCAATGAAAGCGAAAGCGCCCGTGTCGCACACTTATTTCCCTGTCAAGTAGGTTTAATTTGTACACATTAGAAAAAAAAGTTTAAAAAAAAAGTGATTGCCTACCTACCTACCCTATTTTTTTTGGCTATGTTACCGTAACCACACCTATTTTTTTTTTGGCCTAAGTGATCTCGCGCACACGAATGTCGCGCTACCCTCCTTCCACCCCTTCCACCACCAAGACTAACAGGGGACAAGGGAGTAAAAATTTCGTACACCTGGCATGGGAAGTTAAATTGCTCGTGTTTGGGTGAAGTAATTTATTCGTTATTTATTCGTCATGGGAGTAACATTTTTGTACGAAATGTTTTCTCGGAAATCACCTGTCTTAGGGAGTAATTTTCTCGTGAAATGGGGGAGTGCTTTTTTCGTAAAGGGAGTAACTTTTTCGTACAAAATGTTTACTCCGGAGTAAAAATCTCGTGGGAGTAATTTTCTCGTGTTACACCGGGCGTCGCAGATACCATGGAATGCCGTTACATGTACCGTAGACACTGAAGGATGTCCTTTTGCAATTTCCTAACTATCGTATTGTTTGATTTCGCTTCGACGAGTCAAATACAAAAAGAAGCTTGTCACACCGAAAGCACACATCCAAATCCCTCCAAAGCTTGAAGGATCCACAGTTTAATAGACCCAAGGGGCTCAATGAAGGGATCTATTGACCTTTGTATCGACCGTGGCCCTTGAGTCTATTAACTATCGGATCCATCAAGCAAATCTTGTCTTGTCATGTTTTGCAATAAGCTTAAAGGCACAGTAAGCCTCCCGTAAACCATCACAGATACGGTCAGGCTTTTACACACAGTACAAACACCCTTTCATTTAAACACTCACCGATTGAGAACATCCTAGGTGCCCTCCGTAAAGAGCGAACAATTTTCAAAGAATTTATTTTTGCGTGGTTTATCTTACCCCTGAGCCATCGTGAACCCGTGTGATCCAGTTTCCCATTTTCACAATGTAGTCATCAGTTAGTTATTTGAATGCGACTCGATGTGAGCTTATTTACAATAGCACGTTTTTATGCACGAAACAAACGGCTGTGGTTCACAAGAACTCTAGCGATGGCTTTTGACTGTTGAGAGGAACGGCGACATGCATAAACCGTCGTCTGCTACGACCCTTGCGTGACCCTTCTTCCGGGCTTTTCTTTTTTCAAACTTTCACAACTTCGAATTGTACTGATCTTGTCTTGATGAAAAAAGAATTATTTTATGATTAAAGAATGTTTGTGTAACAAGCTGTCAATTTATTATTTAGATTTTAAAAGTTAGGTCTAGCGCAAAAACGCACCACGGTCCAAAAACATTTTGATAATCATCGATTTACGGCTATCGCCAGTTTACATCGATAAAATGAGACCCGAAGGGAAGTAACTCATTTTTGACCTGAGTTCAGGATGGGTCCAAAAAGTGTTCGAGACAATCTGGGGGGGGGGGGGGGGGGGTGTCTAAAAGGGATGTTCCTCTGTATATAAGCTTCGAACTGGTACATGTAGCAGCTAAGCCACACGATAGAAAATGGCGTCGTAGACTGCTTTGAGGTCAGTTATCACCAGGAGACACAGCACGCCAACAAAGAACACTATGCCAACCCCTCCTGTGGCTTTGGCCGAAGGTCTGTCGTCTGTAGCCGAAGTTTTTCGCCGCCGGGTTTTTGACAGATTGCTTTTATCCAGAATCAGATTCTCCTGCAGCTCCCGCGTCACTTCCTCTATTCTCGTGACGTTCATGACGACGTTCTTGTGACATGCGCACTGGCAGTTATTATTATGGTGGCCAGGATCTTGGGTTGTGGTTTGGTCGTCACCTGTTGGTGTCTTTCCTAGGGCAAAAAAAGGACCACACAAGATGATGGCTGGTGCTTGCATTTGATTTGTTTGGGTACTAAATAGATAAATGAATAAATGAAGAAATAATTAAATCATATCATGTTTGCATTTCTCACATCGTGAACTCCACCCCACCCGCCTAACGCTTCCCTGACACCGTACTGCCACCCGGACCCACGCACACGTAACGAATTCGTGTTTGAGTGAGTGAGTGAGTGAATGAGTGAGTGAGTGAGTTATAGTGTTTGAGTGAGTGAGTGAGTGAGTGAATGAGTGAGTGAGTGAGTTTGAGTTAGTGAGTGAGTGAGTGAGTGAGTGAGTGAGTGCGTGAGTTAGTGTTTGAGTGCGTGATTTAGTGTTTGAGTGTGTGAGTTAGTGAGAGAGTTAGTTAGTTAGTTGTGATTGCCTGTTATTATACCGTGCACTGTTGTCGTAGACGCTTCATCAGGTGATGTTTCAGTTGTCACGAGTAAGACTGTCCCTGATGATCCTGACGTCATGTGACTTTGTGTTATGCCATTCGCTGATGATGCAGCTGTCGTCACTGTTAGCGATGATGACGTCGCATTCGCTGATTTGGAGGTCGATGTCGTAACATCTGAAGACGACGACGTCACAATTGCCTCTGTTGTTGTCGATGTTGTTAAATCTGAGGATGCTGGTGTCAGCATTGTTGAATCTGCTGAGGGCTCCTCTGTTGTGCTTTCTGAGATTGCTGTTGTCGTCACTGTCGATGGTGACAATGTTGTACTTTCTGCTGTTGTAGTTGTTGAAGTTGAGAAAGTTAAAGGTGCTGTAGTCTCCACTGTTGTTTGTTCCACAGTTGTAGTTTCTGGGAGAGCAATGGAGACCACACAACACATGTCAAAATATGAGAAACAGAATTGGGAATTGGTCATTCT
This sequence comes from Littorina saxatilis, assembly GCF_037325665.1. Classification (NCBI taxonomy): domain Eukaryota; kingdom Metazoa; phylum Mollusca; class Gastropoda; order Littorinimorpha; family Littorinidae; genus Littorina; species Littorina saxatilis. The sequence continues at coordinate 22,024,381 of NC_090245.1, read as the reverse complement.
GAGAATATAAAGTGCAAGTGAATTTGTAGCGATATGTACCCGTTCTGTTTGGAACAAAGAGAATTCCTGTTGTTGTATCTAGGCAACGTATTGACTTTATCTCACAGGATTTGGCATTTGATGACATATACCTCGGTATGGGATAATGTTTTGATATGGGATGGGATCACTGGTATATATTGAGTGGAATCTATTTTAATACCAGAGGATGGAATGGGATGATAATTATGGTCTGGTATCGTATTGTGTCGATTGAGATAGTACGACATGACACGACACAACATAACATGTAGTGATACAAGAATAACCGGTAGTTAACTTCCCTAGCGGAAGAGGATTTAGACATCTTTTTTTCAGACTGACACAGACACACGCAGTCGCTTGCCTAAAGTTAGCTGCGAGGCTTGCCTACCAAGCAGAGCCGACTGGACAAGTCGTCGAGACTTTCAAGGTGGTCGTCTACATTTTTGCTTTTTTTCAATAATCTTATGGTTAGATTTTGCTGAAAAGATATGTCAGATGATGAATGAACCATGGGGAAAAAAGTTATAGAAAAAAAATATATGTAAAAAAATATTTTATTTTTGGGTAGCGTGACTCATGCTTCCAATATTTTGTTTTCTGTTTTCTGAGAACATGTGCTTTGCATAAAAATACTGACCAATCAAATTCATGTCACTATGCTTATAGCCACGCCCAAACAAGTGCAGCAACAGTTTGACACTGGAGCGCTGTCCACGCTTTTTTTAAACGCACGAAATGCACGGGATTTGAGAGGAGTTTTGCGCTTGGCATTTTCCAAATAAGGATATCCTACTGAGTACTACGCTGGAATACTACAATGAATTTTCAAACGGCTACACTGGCTTCGTCTTTCCTGATCGAAAGGGGGTGTATTGTTGACTAGATGATTACCCGCTTCGCCGGGTACCGGCTTCGCCGGGAAGAAGTAGAGCCGAATACCAGGCTGCGCCTGGGACCCGGCTCTGCCGGGTGTACGCCGGCTTCGCCGGCGCACGAAGGAAAGGAGATAAACGCGCAAAACACTGGAGACCTTCTAAAAATAGTAACGTGCAGTGACCTTCTAAAAATAGTAACGTAGTAACGGGAATATGGATTGACGCCACACGTACGGAGGAAGGGAGATAATCGCGGCTGAAAACACTGGAGAATATAAGGAAGAGTTACTGGTAGTGGATCCCGACAACAACAAAAACAACAACAAAAAAATCGGTTCAGCGCGCACAGCGCTGCGCGCTGAGAGCACGTGTTGAAATATCTCATCGATGAGGTTGTGTCTGGGGTGTAGCTGAATACGGTGTCCAAATTTGAAAAAGATCCACCGAGAACTTTGGCCGTGCATCGCGAACAGACAGACAGACAGACAGACAGACCGACAGACAGACCGACAGACAGACAGACACTAGTCGTATATATATATAGATAATTGTAGATAATAGACTCTGCATTTTAATGGTCAAATGGCGATTTCGGTATAAAAATGTAGACAAGGACCTTTAAGCATGATATTAATTGGCCAAAGTCGATTTCGCAAAGTCCACTTCACGAAGCTCGCTGCACGAAGCTTTGGCACTGCATTTTCGATAAAAAGACTTCGCGAAGTCTTCGCGAAGTCAACTGTTGGCTCAATTAAAGAAGACCTTTAACAAAAAGCTAAGTAACGCATCTTAGGCGAGGCAAAAAGTGCCACAATTAGGGGAAATACGGTGCCCATTTCTGAGCTGTGACTAAACAGCTTTTACGGATGACCTACCTGGTAGGGCTGGAGTGGTCACGGAACTACAGTTGATCAGGGGTTTCTCTTGCCACGTGTTGGTCACGCCCAAGTTGGTGCTGGTGTTGTACTGGACTGAAACACAAGACAGAGACATGCAACAATCACGCGTCACAAGCGGAAGGTTGCTAATGGGCAGAATATACTTGTGCAGAGTCAGCGGCACAGACGACGCACTGCAGATTATTGATGCCGCGGAAGGGATTATGACGAGTACTTGGCCTGTTTCCTTTCATGCAACGTTTAGCGGGCTGGGATCATCTGCAGTGCGTCTTCGGTCCTGCTGAAGTTACATATATATGTGAGCGGAGCCCCTTTCATATGTAACTTCAGCAGGACCGACGACGCACTGCAGCTTACATTTTACGTGTGAGAAGAGCATTTTTCAACTTGGATACATATCAACAATCAACAGCCTGACTGCTTCGTGTGCAGAGCGGGAATTATATTTTGAAGTCAACTCGCAGATTGGTATGAATATATCGATAAAATGAATTCATCACAAAATACAAACTCTGCACAGTGAGCCGTCAGGCTGTTAAATTTTAGTATCAGTCCAAGTGAAAGCATGATGCTATCACATGTAAAAACCTGGATCGATCTGTGGTGGTGCACATGATCGTTTACACGAGACTGAGTTAATGTACCTTTGACAATACACTATATTCTGATAAGCCCAAGACCAATCTTAAATCCGCTTCTTCGCCTGGAGTCAAGGAGTGTCGACAAGGTCCACTCGATACAAATTGGCCTATAGGTCAGTTCTTTAACATGCTGTTGAATAGATATATTTAAGATAAAACAGAAAAGAAACAACTGGGAACCAGCAGCGAGTTTCGTCTGAGATTACAAAAATATGTAGCAGAGTAGAGGAGAAAGAAAAAGATTATTATGATTAAGAAAATAGTTGAAGTGATTCGTTGCTGCCCTACATGCCAGATGGCACAGCGGATAGAACGTAAGTAAGACAATAACTGTACGCATTAATTAAACATGTAATTAAAACTTGCTCACGTGAATAGCAATCCCTGACCCATTGATTGTTAGCGGGACCACCGGCTCCAGAACCACAATAAATGGGCACGGTACCAACGTAGACTACACATTGAATGCTGCCCTGATCCACACTGAGAGAAAACATCCAGCACACGTCACGAGAACTGCTGTCGGATCCTTCGTAAGCCAGGCAGTACGACCGACACTCGACGTCCGACGGAGCGACGCTCACGTTAATGGACCTCAAATTGGCGGAAATGATGTCACATCCGGCGGAAGAGTTCCTGAAGCTTGTGCAAGGACCTGTGGGAAGAGAAAATGAGGTATGTTGGATTTTCAGTCTCGGCTAGGAAAAATGAGTGCGGTAGTTTTAAGATGTGGTGGTAGTGTTGATTGTTGTAATAATGGTGGAAGAAATGGTGAGAGAGAGAGAGAGAGAGAGAGAGAGAGAGAGAGAGAGAGACGGACGGAGGGAGAGACAGAGACAGGCAGAGACACTGAGAGTAACCGCGAGATACCGAGACAGAAGTCTGAAGTCTGAAGTCTGAAGTCTGAATATTTTAATGAGTAGGCCTTGGGCCCTTTTCATGGAGATGAGCACATCTCAAGCACCAGCATACAAATGCACATATTGAACAAAAACAAGAACATCCTACTTGTATCGCCCTGTTTCGTTTACGGATTATGGATTACGAATGGAAAGCGCCTTCATGACAAATGTAGAAAAACGTAGCAATAGCGGCTTACTAGTGTTTGAAAACAGCATGGTTAATTTAAACAATGATGGGATTCTAGTGTATTTTCGTGGAATATAATATTCTCTTAACTCAGCATATTTAGGGCATACTAAAATAAAGTGGACTTCATCTTCAACACTGCCACAACAAAATGGACAAGATAAATCAGCGGAGGTTGCATTTAAATTAAAGCGAAATCGATGCACTTTCAGAGGAGATACTCCCAATCTAAGTCTAATCAGAAGATTTCTAGCTTTAATATGTTTCAAATCACTTAAATAGTTGGATAATCTTAGGGTTGATTTGAAGGTTCTGTACAGAGAGAAACGTTCACTTCCTTGTACATTTTCAAGCCAGGTTTGCTTGTAGGATGAAATAAGTGTTTCTTTAAATGCTGTTAGGAACGCCCTCTCATCGCCAACACCTTGGTTTTCCCATACTTCATCAAAACCGTACATGTACAGAGTGTAACAGATCGAGGAGGCCCATGTTTTCTTATTTTGTTCATGGAGATATTTCAGCATTTTATACGCCTTGCTCGGAAGGCGATGATGTGGCATCCTCAATATACGTAGCCAAAAACGAATGCATTTAACAAAGCTGTTTATAAACAAGGGGTACCTTCCCGTTTCTCCATAAACCATAGCATTTGGTGTTCTCATACTCGTATTCAAAAAACGTTTAAGTGCGAATAAATGAACTCTCTCTATAGGTGTATGGTCTGCTTCAACCCCCCAAACTTCGGCACCATATGCCAGCATCGGTTGAATCTGTGCGTCGAAAAGCTTGAAAAAAATAGCTGGAGACCTGTCACCCAGTTGCCATAAACATTTTAGAATACCAATGACTCCCTTTTTCCCTTTTGCAGCAAAAACATTAAGAGTGTGAGAGAAGGACAGGCGTGTAGACAACCATACTCCTAAATACTTATACATGTTCAAAACGCTCATAGGATGTCCATACCGAGACAGAGGGAGGCAGAGACACTGCACTTTTCGTCAAATTCAGTAAATCACAGACGTAGAAAGAGCTGCAGTCAAAGACGAACAAACTGACGAAATTAATAAGCAATAAGACTCATTTTCAGGTGGCAGAGGAAGTGAGTGAGGCTGCCACACTGTTTAGTGTATCATTGGAGCTGGTCTTGGCACTGACGGAAAAAGGTTACAGTAAATTCTCGTTACCAGGAAATTCGCGAAATCCCTGGAAATTTCAGTAAATTTGTGAATTTCCTGTTTCACTCAGGGATTTCACAAATTTCCTAAAAATTCTAGGAAATTCGCGAATTTCCTGATTTCAAGGGGCAGGAATTTCGCAAATTTACTGACACGCATTTGAAGGGTAACAAGTGCTTTGTTGGTTGCTTGTGAACCATTAAATGAGTCTAGTTTCCTTAAATTAATTACACATTAACATGCTTCCATTTGAAACTTCGAGGTCGTCATCGTGGATTGACGCCCGACCAAAGCTGATTGAAGCCCGACGGAGCGAAGCGACAGAGCTGGGCTTCAAATTAGACTTTGGGAGGGCGTCAATCCACGATGAAGACCGAGAAGTTTCAAATGGAAGCATGTTAATGTTGTTGTAATTCAATCTGACGACGATTTCTTTCCTGCTTTCATGCGATGGTAAACAGACAGAATTGGTTCTGTTCTGTTCACACACTACTTTCAGTCCAAGGGTCAAGTCCCAAGAAATATGTCTCTGTATTCCTATCTTATCACTCTGCTCCTGTTTTGTTTTCTTTCACATACATTTCCCTTCTTTTTTGACGGGTTTCTGGACAGCAAACTCTAAAACAAATTCTTTTCATCACAAAAGCGATCTTTGAAATTGACAGACGTAGTCCGGAAGAATTCATGCATCAACTTACGTCACGTATTCGACGTCATCACTTCGCATACCTTATGGTCTCGGTATTTCGTTGGCCTTCATATTTTCTACTTGTAAAATGACCCTCAAAGCTAACCGAGACTAGTTGAGGTTGTATCAATGCGCCTCGCCAGCAGGTGGTTAATGGCTTTTTTAGCGAGTGGTTATCGACAATTAATGACCGGTAATTTTTAATGAGCTGGGGCATTATGACCAATCACAGGACCTGTTTCATTAAAACGCCAACCTGATTGAATTACAATGCAAGTTAACACTCATGTTTTTGGTATTGCATTTCAGCATGGAGGCGTAAAAATTAAGTGATGAGTTTGGTCATTAAAAATATGATTTTTTATAAAACGATCCAAAAATAATGTCAACTTATTCTTCATCATTTTCTGATTCCAATAACGTATAAATAGAGAATACTACATGGCTTGCTGTGTCGTACCAGATTTACACGAGTTGTTTTTTTAAATATTGAACTGCGAGCGAAAGCGAGCTGTTCACTATTTGAAAAAGCAACGAGTGTAAATCTGGTACGAAACAGCAAGCCATGTAGTAGCCTATTCTGTTTATCCTACATACTGTACTTACGTGTATTTTACTGAAAATGTCCTGCATTCGAGGCAGCTAAATTGAAGACGCTTGTTTTGGAACCTCGATCTCTTCTAAAGCCTCGTGCAATCTATTACGTCAAAGCAAAGAAACGTCACTCTGAAAGTGTGGCGTGACGTGTTAGTTCTAAAGATTCATCGAGGGTAATTAGCGAGCGCAATTTTTTTTCTTCTATAATGACGTTTGTCTCGGTGACTTTGGCATCATAAGCAGTGGAAAAACAGCGGGTCCCTGCCAGACTTGCTTGACATGACCTCATTTACATGATATACACACGTGTGATTTGAACGATTATTATCCCACGGGTGTCTCTCTCACGTATGTAGGATAAATATGTTATGTCACACGCTTTCCTTCTTTGCCACTACTAAAGCAAACGTGTGCAAGCTTGTATGTTGCACGTTTTGGAGCATGTGAAAGAACGGATTCAAACTCGAAATCGTCTCTCCAAGAGCCCCAAAATGCACACACGACTTTTCTCTTACTGTTATCGTTTCTTCTCTTTACAAATGCTTCAACGCTGAGAATACTGATAACGGCATCCCAGACGACAGTACTGTTTCCATACGCGAATTTAGCTGCCCTTGGAAAGTGGCTCGCTCAGGAAGCCTGTTAGTCTGAAACTAGAAGGACAGAGTTCTGAACATAGATGACAAAGACCCCGAAAAGAACAAACATTTCGCGGATGCAGACACAGAAAGACGTCATGAAGAATGCGATGCTTCAAAAGATACAGACTGTGACGATGACTGTGACGTCATTCACATATACCGAGACGTCATTCATAGTTGTTCGTTCACTTCCGTCAAAAAGTAGATCTCTCCACAATGGCGGCTCCTGTGTTTAGGTTGTCAAGCTTGAGTAAGCAAAACGTGTTTGTTCTCTCCTCTGTTGAAGCTGTGAGACATAAACACTCGATTAGCTGATGTCTAACTCAGCCTGACGGCTTCGTTAGACAATCAACGTAATTTCGTGTGGAAGAAAACGTCTGTCACACGACCAAGTCTGAATAGCAGGTAATATTCAGATTAAAAACAAGCTCTGAAAATTTAAAATATAAAAATTATGATTAAAATTAAATTTCCGAAATCGATCTAAAAACATGTTCACCTTATTCCATGTGGGCTCCTGATTTCAAAAACATATTGATATGATATGTTTGGATTACAAACAAGCTAAGAAAGTTAAAATGAACAGAGATACAGAAAAGCGTCATATCCTGCTCAGCGCAACCACCACCGCGCTATTCTGGCTAGTCAATTTCACTGCCTTTTCCCAGGGAGGTGTACTGACGATGCTACGATCGAGTATACGTTCTTGGTGAAAAAATGCAGTGCGTTCAGTTTAATTCTGTAAGTTCGACAGTTTGACTAAATGTTGTATTTTCGCCTTCCGCGACTTGTTTTTTTCTTCTAACAGTCAATCTATCAAAATCACAATGTAAAATAAAGAAAACGGACTCTCTTTTTTTCTTTTTTTTAAGAATGTTACAAATTTACTAAAACGTTTTCCACTGTTCAGTAAATTTGTGAAAAAATGGCATGCTCATTTCATGAAATTCGCAAATTTCCTAGAATTTTTAGGAAATTCGTGAAATCCCCGAGTGAAACAGGAAATTTACAAATTTACTGAAATTTTCAGGGATTTCGCAAATTTCCTAGTTTCGAGAATTTACTGTAACATATATATATATATATATATATATATATATATATATATATATATATAAATATATTGCTATTTCATATGTTACGTGGATTTCCATTGGTCAATTGGGCAAAACTGAGCTCAGTGCAAAAGTGATATCGACGACATTTACGTCGATATCAGTTTTGATATCGACGACCTCTTTATTGCTTCCCCACTTAAAAAAACAAAAACACCTAAATTTAAAAACAAACAAATATATATGAAAATGTAATTATCCCAGAATTTAGTTGAGCAAGTGACTAAAGACTTTTTGAAAGGAAAGACATTTTAAAATACTGAAAAGTACAAAAAAAGAGTGAACAAAAAGAAATAATAATCAGAGGGAGGGATATGGAACAGCCAAAACTGAGACAAATACTTTTGTAATTTCTTTACAGTAAATACAAAATGTCCAGAGAATTAGCAATATATCTAACAAGTTGACTGACTGTGTGATGATATCTTCTGCTATTGGTCTGTTTCGACAGTGATATCAAAATCTCGACCTCCGGTCTCGATTTTGATATCACTGTCTCAACAGACCATAGCAGAAGATATCATCACACAGTCCGTCAATATTGGGTAATATATATATATATATATATATATATATAAAGACCCATACCCGGGTGACAGACGAATTTACTGAGACTGCGTCAACCTCCATGGTTCAACCGGAGTTGGTCTTGGTACTAAAGGTAAAGCTTTAATAGAGTGCCCTGCATGCAATTGTTAACACACACACACACACACACACACACACACACACACACACACACACATACACACACACACACACACACACACACACACACACACACACACACACACACACACTTACATTAAATCAAAAACCATTTAGACTCATACCAATGTGTTGGTGACACTGAGAGGAAATAATACGGAACGCCACACTATCCAGAGTACCATTAGAGTTGACCAAAAACCACTAGCTGATATATCCCGCTTCCCCCCCCCCCACCCCCCCCTCAAAAAAGAATAATTTAAACTCATACCCAGGTGTTTGTGACAAAGGAATTGACTGGCACTGCCGCACTGTTCATTGATCCACCGGAACTGCATTTGGTACTGGAGGCGGACACACCAGTTGCTGTAGCGTTTGGCGGGCTGGTCGTCAGCCCAGTTGACCCAGTTTCCCAGCGCGTTGCACGTGCTCCACCTGAAGCCTTGTGTTCCTACCGAGTTGAACTGCTGTGCCACGTCGTGGAGGCCGATCCACACGTTGTCGATGCTAACAAAGGAGAGAGAAGAGAGAAACGAATTATAAATTTATACTACAGCATAGCATATATATATACAAGACCTAAAAACAATATTAGAAAAAGGAGGAGTTTTAAAATGGAAGTCAATTTACAGATGGTATAGACTGAAAATCTGAAAATGCAGGGACTTAAAAAAAGGGGTGGGGGTCTAAAAAAAAAAAAGGATGGGGTTTCACTGTATAGTAATCTAGGCTTTCTTTGACAAGTTAAAGAGACCGTGTCTTAATTAAGGCTTCCAGTTGCGGTATGGGTCACTCGAATGCATTTAACGCCAGGTCAGTCAGGTTCACGAATTAGTACTTTCTGTCGAGAATATATGGTCAGTGGTTAAGCTATGTCCTTATATTTTAAGGGTCGCCAGATATGTTTCTGGTGTCTTGAATAAAGGTCATTCTCCGCTGGCTGTCTCAGGTCACACATAGACCTTGAAAAATGGTGTTCAAAGACGAAATATAAAAACTCAAGTATTAATATAAGCAGGGGCGGATTAGGGGCGGGGGGTGTTACAGGGGTTCCGGAACACCACCCCCCCTCCCCCCGGCTGTCCAAAAAAAAAGATTTAATACTAACTTTAAAAGAAATAATGAGCGGCTGCTGACACCAGTTGATCATGTTTAAAATCAAGGATAAGCCATAAATTGTTCATGGGGCCTTGCCCATGTACCCCACACTACCCCTGGACCCCAGGTAGTAACCCCCCCCCCCCCCCGCCCCCCCCCCCCCCTTGCTTAACTGCTCTGCCCCTGATAAGCATACCTTTTTTTTCGTCAAGTGATTCTGTTGTTATAGTATATGTCACCCTATGTTAATCTGAATAAAGTATATATGTTTAAGCCAACAGTAAACGGCATGATTTAACAATAACTGAAAATAAAGTTATTAGAAATGTTTTTTTTTTATTGGTTTTTTTTTCTATCAGTAATATATAGTTTTTGGTATTCCCTGTACTGTACGGTCGAGGCACCAAATTAAATGTTTAACACAAGTTTGTTTTTGCCGCTAAAACACATGATGCAATTACCGGCAGACAAAACGAAACAAATTTGGAAACCCAACAATGTTTGTGCCACATTCTCTCGTGTAAATAACGTGTTTGCATAAAGTAGTTGAAGCTCATTGTCACTGGGTGTCGAGGAGTGACGTTCTGTGTCGGGTAGTTGATTGACACGAAACCTGGACTGGACGGCACTTTTGGACCCGGTCAATTCACTTCACAACGATATGGTATTTATCGAAGTTTTTATTTTTTATATTTTTTATACACTCACAAAACAATATACAATCGTTTGACAATCGTGTCGGTGACAATAACCACTTCTAGACGTAGAAAATAACAAGTCGCGTAAGGCGAAATTACTACATTTAGTCAAGCTGTCGAACTCACGGAATGAAACTGAACGCACTGCAGTTGTTCACCAAGACAGTACAGCTTCGTCAATCCCCGTGTACCGCCTCAACTTTCACGAAAAGCCGGATATGACGTCATCAAAGCTATTTATCAAAAAAATTTTAAAAAATGTCTGGAGATACCATACTCAGGATCTCTCATGTCAAGTTTCATGAAGATCGGTCCAGTAGTTTTCTCTGAATCGCTCTACACACACACACACACATACACACACACACACACACAGACACACATACACCACGACCCTCGTCTCGATTCCCCCCTCTACGTTAAAACATTTAGTCAAAACTTGACTAAATGTAAAAACAGGACAAACAACACATTCTACATAAAATCTAGAAGAATTTGTTTTTTTCTGTTTTTTTTCTTCTGTTTTTTATTTTTTTTTATTGAAGTTTAGTACGCTCTTTGACCGCAATTTATGTTCCTTATAAGATCAAACGCGTCAATTTCACTTTCCGTATGAGGTAATAGGTGGTTTACGGCTTTGGGAAACCATGCTAAAACTTTGTATGATTATCTGAACTTGCGCACTCGTTGTCGCAATTTACTCCACCTTTTATTTTGAGCTGCGCAAGAATCTTCAAATACAAACACGTGGAAAGAAAAAAGGCGCCCCAAACAAAATGATATTTTGACAAAAGCGATATTTCAGATAAAGCATGACATATCTATATATTTTTGGTTTTAGAAAATTATTAAGAATATGATGCAATCATTTCAGTTTAAACCGTTGTTAAAATTGATATTTTAATTAGAATCTAAATGAACAAATCAATTTATGGATTATAAAGCTTCCTGCCTGAAATGCCATCCCATAGTCCAGACCGAGTCCAAAGATTATTTGACCAAAATTTCGATCAGTTTGATTGAAAATGAGGTCGCCACAGTGCGGTCTCAACTTTTCTGATAAGACGGATATGACGTCACCAAACACATTAATTATCTTTTTTTTTTAAAGTCTTAGGATATTATTTGGAATAATTAACGTGCAAATTTTCACATACATACACCATTAAGCCTACTCTCGTCACCCTCAAAGTCTATCCGAAAACTTGTCGAAATGTAAAAAGAAATAAGACAAAACAGGCATATGTCATTTTATATGGTTTTGAAATATAAGTCTTCATGGTGTCAGACACAGCGTTATTGAAAATAAAAAAACCAAGAAAGGTATGTTGCTGGAACGTTTAATTATTGACAAAACAAAACAAAATGTTACGTTATTTTCCGTCATTATTTATTGCCTCGCTTGTGTCTTCCTAGCAAGCAGCTGAACATTTTGTCAGATACGTTTCTTTGTGTAATTAGCGTTTGTTTGTCTGTACGCTTGAAAGACCGCTGGGTCGAAATATCTGTGAACGTAACGTTTTGTTTTGTTTTGTCAATAATTAAACGTTCCAACAACATATACCTTTCTTGTTTTTTAAAGGCAGAGTAAGCCTCCCGTAAACCATCACAGATACGGTCAGGCTTTTACACACAGTACAAACACCCTTTCATTTAAACACTCACCAATTGAGAACATCCTAGGTGCCCTCCGTAAAGAGCGAACAATTTTCAAAGAATTTATTTTTGCGTGGTTTATCTTACCCCTGAGCCATCGTGAACCCGTGTGATCCAGTTTTCCCTTTTCACAATGCAGTCGTCATAGTTAGTCATTTGAATGCGACTCGACGTGAGCTTATCTACAATAGCACGTTTTTTATGCACGAAACAACGGCTGTGGTTCACAAGAACTCTAGCGATGGCTTTTGACTGTTGAGAGGAACGGCGATTTGCACTGATAAACCGGCCGTCGTCTGCTACGACCCTTGCGTGACCCTGCTTCCGGGCTTTTCTTTTTTTAAACTTTCACAACTTCGAATTGTTCTGATCTTGTCTTGATGAAAAACGAATTCTTTTATGATTAAAGAATGTTTGTGTAACAAGCTGTCAATTAATTATATAGATTTTAAAAGTTAGGTCTAGCGCAAAAACGAGGCGCCGTTGTTGTTAACGGAACAAGTCTACGAAAATAAATTCTTGGAAAATGTCTCACGCTCGACAGAAAGCAGCCAGGATGTTCCCGTTCGGTGAGCGTTCAAATGGAAGTATGCTTGTACTGTATTTAGACGCTCGGGGAGCTCTGTGATGGTTTACGGGATGCTTACTGTGCCTTTAAGTCTGAATTGTGTAACGTTGGCAGTCTATCTCTTGTTGGATTTCAGCGCATTATTGACTTCATGGGAAAGCAGGGTTGCGTTACTTTTACAAAATGGGTCACACTCCTCCGGGACAAGAATCTAAGAATGAGCCATAATTTGCTAACTTTATCCCACATGACGTCCCACAAGCGTATTCAACTTTTTCCATCTGCTTTATGTCGAGACATCACTTAACACATATTTACACATATGCGCACAACATCCATCCACATTGCGCATTAAATGTCTTTACTGTTGGCTCCCATAACACACACCATTTTTGGATGTGAACACATAGACCCTGCAAGGCTGTGTTGTGTGCGACACTACACCGCACATTCTCTTTGTTTGATTTCTGTCAGTGGTTTGGTCTGGTCTGAGTTTGTTTGTTTGTTTGCTTGGTTTGTTAGGTTGTTTGCTTGGTTTGTTTGGTTGTTTGTAAACTTAGACTGAAAGCTGGAGGGAGTTATTCCATGTACCCCACCCGTAATCATGAAACGACCTGTTTGCGTCAACGTTGCAATATTAATTGACACACGTTAAATGTAATCTTGGGGTCCTGATTTGGCTTATATGGTCCGGCGGACCCAAAAAGCAACAACTAACTAACTAACTAACTAAATGTAATCTTCTGCGAAGTGTTTTTTTTCTGTCGCCGATGTTCTAAGGTATGCTTTTCTTGAGTAGAATAAATGATGCAAAACTATTTCAAAGCTCTTGTTTGTACCAGTCTTCTCCAAGAGAATACAATCAGAGTAAATGTGTCATTGTTGTTAGTGTGTTGTTGAAAGTATAGGAGAAGAGATCAAAGTAATAATAGTTTTACAAAAACACACACTTTGTAATAGTTGCAGTAAGCATTCTCACAACTTCAAAAAAGCTGTTTGACAGAATGCCACACAAACACAGTTTCACCTCAGTCACCACCAGCATTTGTGTCCAAGGCTACTACAATCAAACAATAATACTAAACGTGATATTCAAGTCACCACCAAACTGGTAAAACAAAGAAATTGCATTTAGCAATTTGCACAAAGCTTCCTGATCCAATATGATAATAATAATAATAATAATAATAATAATAATAATAATAATGATAATAATTTAAGTTATTGAGACATCCCAGTGCACTAAGGGATTTATAGAGCAAATCGAGAAAATTCATTATTGAACGAAGCGCATAGCGCTGAGTTCAATAATTATTTTCGAGATTTGCTCTATAAATCCCTTAGTGCACTGGGATTGTTTCAATAACGATATTGTCGGTACCGCCAGAGAAAAAAGAAGATACAACACGCACATTTTTCTACGCGCATTTGAATAGGCATAACTGTGTGGTCAGGTCGTAAAGAAGATCTACTTTTGTGTGGGCTGTCTCGTGTGTCGTGCTTTCATCACACGCAAACTCTTGTTTTAATTTCTGTTGGTAAATTCCAGTGTAGCGTTAAGCTAAACAGTGATGATCTTTCTCTCATTTGAACTCGGAGAAAGGACTGTGCTTTCAGTTATTTGCGGTTCGAAACCTTCATCGAGCTTCGACAGATTGACTGTGCAGAGTTTTGCCCCTTGCCAAGGTCGACGGAAAGCCCATTTTCAAAATAAACGTGGCATGTTTTTCGTGTGGTATCTTCCCTCATCGGGGAGTCTGGTACTAAATATGAACGGTAAGAATGCTCTGAACCCTACACGTATTATATCCCCATCGTTTTATCGTTCACATTTGCCTAACATGTTAATTTGCTGAGCGGGATTTATGTCGTCTGCTAGGCCATTGCACTGAGTCTCATTTCAAAAACAAAAATTGCTCGTCCCGTTGCACTGAGTCTGCACACATAAAGCAGGCTGGTAATAAGTCTTATATGTGGTAAGAACGTTCTAAACCCTACACGTTTTCGATTCCGATTGTTCTTGCCTTAAAATAAACGGAAAACATTCATTTACTGAACAGATGCAGTCGTATTTCAGTGTAGTCTGCTACGTGCTGATCTAGCTGCTACGTTATCGGAATAACACTTGTGTTTTCTGTTAGCTGCTGGGAATTGTATACTAACTCATTATTTGGTAATGTGGATAATAAGCTACATGCCACTAACATGGCATAATTATGAGAGGAATCTTCGCAAGTCGAAACTGAAAAATTAGACACAGCGGGTTCTATTTTTAGATCAGTGCAACTGTGGGCGGCACAGGCGCATGCAATCTGTCAGAAAAAAACCACTTCTGCTTTAATTGAAAAGCAGGAAATTTATGGTCATAATCATTGGTATTGTGGAGAATATAAGCTACATGTCATTAATTAATTCTGAGGATGAGAGTACAGTCTCGCTTTGGCAAAGGGTGTAAGAATACGCTCTGTGGAAAAGTTAGCGCACTCCAGGAGTGCGCTAACAGATTTAAGCGCATCGCCATTAGCCAATCAACTGGTTCACATCAGTCATGTGACACCAGTACTTACTGACAATAATAATAATAATAATAATAATAATAATAATAATGATAATAATAATAATAAAACATTCTTTTATAGCGCTGTTCACCGCCAAATGGCAGTCTCATGGCGCTTTACATTGGACATTAAAATTCAACATTTTACATATAAAAAGTTTCCTCGTAAGAAATATCAGTTGCTTGTGTCCAAGCACAATGGTATTTAATACATTTAATGCTATAACTTATTTGAGGTATCTTGTTACTTGCTTTTTCATGTCTGTTCTCTAACGCTATTGTTCGGGGGCTTTTATTTTTCGGCTTGTAGCTTTCTTGAAAGCGGACCATTGCTATTTTTTTTTAAATAAATAATTCTTCATGAATGCGTAGAGGTCTTCGTGTGGAACTCAGAGCAAACCTTCCCCTCAACCAAGGCTCACGGACCACTGGGTCACCAAGCACGTCAAATTCCTTCTTGTCACACAGTTTTCTTCGATGTGGGCACCCGTCGTCTACACGTGTGAAAAGTATTTTTTGTCAACTCAAAAGTCGCTAAAACCTCTTTCGTTTGACCTCAAGACAAAACAATAACAGACAGCGGCAAATAACCGGCTCGGACGGTGCTTCCAAAGTTCAACTTCTTGAAAAAGACAAAAGTAGTAAACACAAGTCTTTGTGTTTTAATGCACAAGGCATGTCCACTCAGACATCAAGAGTAGTTAGGTTCAACAAAAGGACTTGACGACACAGGAGGCAGTGCTTCACTGAACCGGTTCACAAGAGAAATTCAGCTTGGACCTCTACTTCAGGGAAAGTAATCTATTATTGAGATAGTATCTTTATATCATTTAATCACATGTATTGAGTGATTGCGATAAGATTGTGTGAACTGTGTGTTCGAGAAGTTGATTGGTATTGATGTTTTGAGGTGAAGAATTGTGTTGTAATTTGCGAGGAATTAATAAGTCTGTATCCTCCCAAATTCTGTGTTTGAAGTGTGTAGTGTGAAGAGTGAAGAGTCAGTGTAATTAGATAGGGCAGAACACGCATACATAAAAGTAACTCCTTTATTCGTGTGAGTTTAGATAGAGCGGACAGCGTCAGATAAACTCTATTTAAACGAGACAGATTAGCCGCGGGTGGAGGAGGAGGATGTTAGATACTTGAGGTAGGCCTAAAGGGATCAGTGTTGGCAGGTAGGGAAGAGAGGGTAGTAAAGCAGGATATCAACACTTAGGCCCGTAATTAGAAAGAGAGGGGAGAGGAGGACTTGTGAAAGTCAAGGAGAAGAGCCCAGCCGCAATGTCCATGTTGTCGGGGGGCTTGCACGTGTGATGCATCAGCGGGGGTCTATAAGAACGGGAGAGCAACACATTGTGGTCAGTTCTTAGCGCATAACCACTTCATGTCCCAAATAGAAACTTATTCTGGGGACACAAATAGAAACTTTACTACTTACATCAGCGTGTTTCAGTTTGAGGTCGAGTGGCTCCCGCCATCCCTCCTGATTCTAGCGACTAGCCTCTAGACAACATATCCTCACCCAAGGTCCACTAGTCGCCAAACTGTACATATTGTTTTTATTACCACGGCCTTCGTGGCTTACATCTTAATCCTTTTATTTGTAAAAAGTTTTGAGATTTATTGTTCGTGTTCCTCTTATTTGCTCATCTATTTGGTTTTATTGGTGATCCTGAAAGGTTCCACTTTTTAACTCGATTTGAATTAAAAAAAATCATTTTACAAACCCGTTATTCAAGATATAGAATACAGACTTATAATTCTTACCAAGAAACATCTTAACTACTTTTCATTTTAACAAATTCCACAGAGCATTATCAACTCAACCCCACCCCCTGCCCTCCTCTCCTTATTTTTTGTTTCTTTCTTTCCTCTTTTTGAAAACGGACAAACACTCAAGTCCTTTATGGCTCAAAACCGTAGGACTTTTAATATTAATTTTAACTTATTGTGGTCAGTCCTTACCTGCGCGGCGCAGCGGGCATATGCCAACTATTTCTTACTACAATATGGACTTCGAATTTGGAGCGTGGGCGACAGATCTGCCTTTAACGGTGGTTAAAGTTCTCCAGGATGAGGAGTTGAACACCCTCAATGTGCTGAGTAATGTGACTGCCCAGGATTTGGAGGGCCTGGGTCTCAAGCGTGGCCACTACGTAGCGCTGAGAGTAGCAGTGGCGGCCCTGCAAAAGCGAAGCGGGGGAGGGCCACTATCCCAGCGGGTGACTGAGGAAAAAAGCGTGGAACCACTCCAGGGACTGTTAGGCGGCTTGTCACTGCAGCCAACAGGTGAGACCTCCTATCTTTCCATTCTGGATTTTGTGCCGGGGTCGATGGCGGCCGAGGAAGAGGTGACACTCGGGGAGGTGTCATCCTAAAACTCAACCAGAGACCAAAACTTGACAAAGTCTCCCCCTGCCACTGGATTGTGGCAAACGCACGCATCATGGCGAGGTTGATTGCTGAGAAGCCCGGGTTTGACTCGACCGCATCCTCCGGTACACAGAGATGATAGGCGAGCTGGGGGCCAGATACTTGTGGCAGTCGGTGCTTCTGTACGACGACGAGTACAGAAGGCGCCAGTCGTCCAGCGGATTCAAGTGAGGAACCCCCAACCCCCACCTGTCCACGGTGATCCTGCGGGACCGGCTCCAGCATGGCGTCCAAGACAACAAGGGCGGCAAGGCTACGACGGCCAGCGGCGGTTCCCGGCGACCAGCGGGACCCAACGGGAAGGAAGTGTGCTTATTGTATACCAACAAAGGCGACTGTCCCTATGGGTCCCGCTGCAGATTCCTCCACGTCTGCGACACCTGCGGCATGGGCCACCCCGGCAAGGACCACAAAGTGACAGCTACCACCTCCCCAGCCTAGGACACAACGCAGCGAATTGCCGACAAAACGGTAGGCCCCACCTTCAACAGCTCGTTCCCTCAGCTAAATTCCAATAAGTGCGAATTTCTCGGAAATAGTGATTCCATTAATGCTAAATCTCAAATGTGGCACAAGGTGCTTGAAGGCGATCACGACAAAACCTTTTTATTAGATGGCATAAGAAACGGTTTCCGTGTAACAGAAGAGAGTAGGGCAGGCGTACTAGACGTAGAGCAAACAAACCATAGGTCATCGAACGAACACCATAAAGCTGTGGAAAAAGAGCTATTAGATCAGATAGAAAAAGGTTATTACATTGTAGCTAGTAGAAAACCAACTGTGGTAAGCGCTATCGCTGCGATTCCCAAGGATGATGGCAGCATCAGGTTGATCCATGACGCTAGCAAACCCACAGGTAGGGCAATGAACGACTATTCTATACCTGAGTCAGCTAAATTTCAAACCGTATCTGACGCGTGCGCCCTAGCGAAGACAGGGTATTGGTGTGCAAAAGTAGACTTGCAGTCCGCCTATCGGTCAGTATGCATCAGTCCGGACGATTATTGTATGACTGGGCTGAAATGGCATTTCACAGGTGAAAAGAAACCTACTTATCTCTTTGACAGTCGGCTGCCTTTTGGCAGCAATGTAGGGCCGTCACACTTCCATCGCCTGTCGCAAGCTATTCGCAGATGCATGGCACGGAAAGGCATGCCAGGTGTTTTAGCGTATTTTGATGATTTTCTTCTGGTAGCAGCTACCAGACAAGAGTGCAATGACATGTTACTGTCTTTAATTAGATTATTGAGGGAACTGGGTTTCAACATTAGCTGGAAGAAGGTGGTGGGGCCTACTCAACGTATCACGTTTCTCGGTGTCGACATCGACACGCGAAACAACACCCTGTCACTTGGAAGTGACAAGTTGCAGCAACTGCGGCAGCGACTCCTCCAGATCCGAGGAAAGAAGCGCGCGACAAAAACTCAGCTACAAAGTATAGCGGGGTCCCTTAATTGGGCTGTCAGAGGAGGAAAATTCTTTCTGCGGCGGATACTGGACACGATTAAACCCCTTCAGCAGCAGCGACACAAAGCGAAACTATCTGGCGAATTTCATAAGGATGTACAATGGTGGCTTTCTTTTATGCATGTATTTAACGGCACAGTATATTATTTTCACAATGCAAAACAGCATGTTCATGTAGATGCATGTAATATTGCAGCGGGTGCCTTTTGGCAAGGTGACTGGCAGTACACCATCTTTGAAAAAGACATGCAGGCAGCAAAGGAGCTACATATTAACTATAAAGAAGTGTGCGCTGTGGTGCAAGCAGTGACACGATGGGCTCCGATGTGGTGCGGACAAGAAGTGATTATTCATACCGATAGTACTGTCGCAAAAGCTATCATTAATAAGGGCAGATCGACTAATAAGTATGTGAACAGTCTGCTCCGTAAAATGGCGTGGGAATGTGCAAAAGTGAACTGCAAAATCGCGGCGATACATGTGGCTGGTAGTGTAAACATCATGGCTGACACAATTTCCCGCCTCCATGAGCCCAGACGGCGCGAAGACTTAGTGCGTCTGTTGACATTCTGGCACCGGGGGAGACCCCCCGACATCAACCTGTGTGACCATATGTCTGACCAAGCCCTGTTGTTCCTTGTTTTTCAGACCAGCAGCCCCCATTAGGGGCGCAACTGACGGCAGAAGTGTTGGATTACAGAGCAAGTGCCTTTTCTGAGGACTCGTGGTACGTCCAGACAACACTTAAGGGCATCGAAAAATGCAAGGGGTGTGCCATTAATAAGAAAACCCCAATCACCCCTGAATTACTACACATAATAAAAAGCCAGCTGGACCTTGAGTGTAGGCAAGATATTGTGTTCTGGGCTGCGTGTTTGGTGCCTTTTTTTCGGAGTTCTCCGGAGATCGAACTTGTTTCAGGACAACGGGAACTTCGATCCTAGTAAGCAGCTCACAAGAGACCAGGGGCCAGTTTCATAAGATAGCAGTGAACCGACTGACAGTCGATCGACTGCCAAGTCGATGGACTGTGGTTGATCGCCGTGTCACCGAAAAGCGCGTTTCATGAGAGAATCACCGTCACCCGCGGACAACCGCAGTCGACCGACTGTACAGTAATCCGAATGGCCAAGTCGAGGGCGAAATTTAGCAACATTACCACTTCCGTTTGCTCATTCGCACGTGGAAATGGCCGATTTTGAAGAAAAAACAAGTCTCGGCCCGCTCAAAATAACAATGACCGAGACTTTCAGTAATTCCTTCGCGTGACGTCTAACCCTCTTACGCCATAATGTGACGTCTTCAAGACATAACCCTGACTTGTCTCCTGGATTACTGCGTCATGATAGATACATTTCGAAGAACAATCACAAGGTTTGGCTCACAATCCAAAAAAGTGTGAGCATTCTGCCATTGACTCTGCGGATAATTACATTTATTTTCGGTTTACCGCAGTAAGCCGAACACAGTGTTGGGGGGAGAGCATCACCGTGTTTGGCCGACTTCCGGTGAGACGACCCGCAGTCGGCCGACTGAAATTTTGTTCGTGAAACCCGATAACGTCGGATTACTGTGGTTCTCTCGGACAACTGCAGTTGGTCGACTGTGTTTCTGGCTTATGAAACTGGCCCAAGGTGGTTATTCTGGGTACGGGCATGTCAATAACGCTCCAATGGAGCAAAACGATTCAGCGTAAAGAGCGCTCTGTTGAAATTAAGCTCCCGGCAATGTCACTCCATCCCCTTGTGTCCAGTGTCTGCCGTGACCGCTGTGTTACCTTTGTTGGCGCAGGTCTTCCCGATGAAAGGATCAGACTTTAATAAGAAACTGCGCTTGACTACCGCTGTTGCTGGGGGAAACTTCTCCAGCCACAGCTTTCGGCGGGGTGGTGCCGCGTGGGCGTTGAGTTGTGGTGTGCCGGGGGAAATTGTCATGGTGATGGGGGATTGGAAAAGCAACGCGTACTTAGGCTACTTAGACCAGCTGCCACCAAAGATCATCTTACAGATCACATGTAGCCCAGGCAACTCCTTCATGTATAACATCACAACAATCCTAAACCTCCCACCTCTAACCTAGTATACTGTCTTTAGTTGGGCTGAATAACGAGTAGTACCTCTAATTTGGGACTTATCACTGCACAATGATATCTCTCAGTGTCAGATGGTATTCTCTTGAATAAACTGCCCTCGTTATCTGCCCAAAATCAATACATGACTTGGCTATGTGTGATGTATGTGCGCACGAGAGTGATTGCGTGTGTGTCAGGTGTATGTGAGTGTGTGCGCGCGCAGGTGTGTGAGTATAACTGTAAGTAATAAGAGGGAGTGAAAGAGGAGTGTCATTTCTTTGGGATTATCGTGTGCTCTTGATTTGCGCCGGGGGGGGGGGGGGGGGGCGATAAGTGAGTAGTTTAAGTGTGAGTTTAGATAGAGCGGACAGCGTCAGATAAACTCTATTTAAACGAGACAGATTAGCCGCGGGTGGAGGAGGAGGATGTTAGATACTTGAGGTAGGCCTAAAGGGATCAGTGTTGGCAGGTAGGGAAGAGAGAGTAGTAATACCCAATATTGACGGACTGTGTGATGATATCTTCTGCTATGGTCTGTTTCGACAGTGATATCAAAATCGAGACCGGAGGTCGAGATTTTGATATCACTGTCGAAACAGACCAATGGCAGAAGATATCATAACACAGTCAGTCAATGTTAGATATATTGCTAATTCTCTGGACATTTTGTATTTTCTGTAAAGAAAGTACAAAAGTCTATGTCTCAGTTTTGGCTGTTCCATATTCCTCCCTCTGATTATTATTTCTTTTTGTTCACTCTTTTCTTGTACTTTTCAGTATTTGAAAATGTCTTTCCTTTCAAAAAGTCTTTAGTCACTTGCTCAACTAAATTCTGGGATAATTACATTTTCATATATATTTGTTTGTTTTTAAATTTAGGTGTTTTTGTTTTTGAAGTGGGGAAGCAATAAAGAGGTCGTCGATATCAAAACTGATATCGACGGAAATGTCGTCGATATCACTTTTGCACTGAGCTCAGTTTTGCCCAATTGACCAATGGAAATCCACGTAACATATGAAGTAGCAATATAGCAGGATATCAACACTTAGGCCCGTAATTAGAAAGAGAGGGGAGAGGAGGACTTGTGAAAGTCAAGGAGAAGAGCCAGCCGCAATGTCCATGTTGCCGGGGGGCTTGCACGTGTGATGCATCAGCGGGGGTCTATAAGAACGGGAGAGCAATACATTGTGGTCAGTCCTTACCAGCGCGGCGCAGCGGGCATATGCCAACTATTTCTTACCCCCCATCCACCCCCGGCATCCACCGTTGTATTTTGTTAGCAATCCGTTGCATGATGTTTTTAATTTTGAGGCAAATGCATGCCTGTTTGTGCCTTCACTTGAAGTGAGGTTGTGCATGAAGCGACTCGAACCTTGTTATGTAATCATTATTCACGGTGTTAAATTTTTGAGTGAGGGCTCCTTGTGTTTGTTGTTAGTGTAACCAAATGTTTGTTGTTTTTTGTTGTGGACTTATCACTGCACAATGATATCTCTCATTATCAGATGGTATTCTCTTGAATAAACTGCCCTCGTTATTTGCCCAAAATCAATACATGACTTGGCTATGTGTGATGTATGTGCGCACGAGAGTGATTGCGTGTGTGTCAGGTGTATGTGAGTGTGTGCGCGCGCAGGTGTGTGAGTATAACTGTAAGTAATAAGAGGGAGAGAAAGAGGAGTGTCATTTCTTTGGGATTATCGTGTGCTCTTGATTTGCGCCGGGGGGGGGGGGGGGCGATAAGTGAGTAGTTTAAGCACTATAATCCACTTCATGACAATCATCATCATCATCATCATCATCTTCATCATCTTCATCATCATCATCATCATCACCACCTTGCATCGTCATCATTATCACCACCATCGTCATCATCGTCACCACCACCACCACCACCAACATAATCATCATCATCAGCATCATCATTTACTTGTATTGCAGAAAGGCCTGCAGCAGATAGGCATTGGAAAATTGGTCGACGGTGGCCAGGTATGCTCCACTCTGCCTGCAGACCTGTCGGGCCGCGTCCCAACCCATGCCCTGCGTGTACTTCACGAATTGTCGAGCGTCAGGTTGAGAGGCTCCTGGAAAGGAAATTATCATTACAGTTTCCCACGTGCAGCTGACAGAACGGGTATGTGTGTGTGAGGGTGTGTGTGTGTGTGTGTGTGTGTGTGTGTGTGTGTGTGTGCGCGCGCTATCCTCAAATGAGAGAGAGAGAGAGACAGAGAGAGAGAGAGAGAGAGAGAGAGAGAGAACTCAGAACTCAGAACTTTATTACATAAGGATAAAGGTTTTAGGCTTAGCCTAATCTTCCAACCTGTCCTTGGTACATATATACAGAGAATAATTGTAAACGAAAGCAAAGACTGCGCACATACACACACACACACACACACACACACACACACACACACACACACACACACACACTCACGTATATACACACACACTTACACACAAACTCACACACATTTACACACACACACACACACACACACACACACACACACACACACACACACACACACACAGAGGGGAGGGAGAGGGAGGGCCAGATATATATACGTACATACACGCGCGTACAGACATTCCCTGGTACCATCAACCACCTGCTCCAAATTAAGGCCTTTTATTTATTTTTTTAATTCATGCATTGTTGATGTTTTTCATCAGTGATTTTGTTATTTACAACCATGCCACCCACTGATTTGCTCGAACATTCCCATTTGTGCACACGTTCAGAACAAAACCCAACCATACTCGAGTCAAAGTAATTGAATTAATGAATTTGATCAACTGGAACAACTCTTCATACTTGTGACGACGGTAAGTCTGGGACAAGTATTTTATTACTTCCTTATCTCGAGATTCAAATGTGTCATCCGAACACTCTAGTTTCATATTGCTTTTAACCATTTTTTTCATTGGCTGAATTAGTTTTTTACCAGAATTGTTTTATCAGCGAATTGACGTAATGTTAACAGAAACCCAAGTTCATTCTAATTCCAGTAAATGGAGAACACGAGGCCACAATCAATTAATGCGAGAACTCAAGAAACATAACGTTGTCTCCTTTGAAATATTTCATTTTGCATCAAAACACTTGGGGGGTGCGGGGGCTAGGTGGGTGGTGGGGGGGAGAGAGAGAGAGAGAGAGAGACACACACACACACACACACACACACACACACACACACCCACACACACACACACACACATACATACACACACACACACACACACACACAGACAAACAGCATGAACATGCTCAAATCAAGTTTGCGCCATTATTATTTCAGTTCCCACTTATATTCTTAGGTAATACAGGTACAAATAAAATCTGGCAAGTCAAGTACGTTTTCACATTTTACACGAAAAGCCATAATGTCACATTAAGTCATCTCGCTTACGTTTTTGCTTCATTTGCAATTATGCCACGGTGGAGTGTTCGTACAACTTGATCAAGTACACGTTTATTGTGTTAAAGATACCGTCCTTCTCGTCGAAGAGATCAAGTATACAAACTGAGATCTATGCAGGCTTTTACATGTGAGGTGAGAAGAGCACCTTTCCATTTGGACACATACCCAAATACAACAGTCAGGCTGCTTTCTGTGCACAATGGCAATTTGTTGTGCTGAATTAAATTCCTACGTGACATTAATGAAAATCTGAAAATTAATTCAGCACATAAAAAACAATGCCGCTCTGCAGAGGAGGCAGGTGGGCTGTGGAGTGTTGTTGGTGTTTCATGCAGGAGCTAGGCCCTTATCCCATTATTATCCTTATTATTATTATTAAGTGTTGTCTTATCCGAAGAGGACTGTACCTTTAAGCTTTAAGCCCCAGGGGGTCTTGCTGCTAACATGTCTACCAAGTGGTGCATACATTGTGCTAATAGGGACCGGCACGGTTGGCCTAGTGGTAAGGCGTCCGCCCCGTGATCGGGAGGTCGTGGGTTCGAACCCCGGCCGGGTCATACCTAAGACTTTAAAATTGGCAATCTAGTGGCTGCTTCGCCTGGCGTCTGGCATTATGGGGTTAGTGCTAAGACTGGTTGGTCCGGTGTCAGAATAATGTGACTGGGTGAGACATGAAGCCTGTGCTGCGACTTCTGTCTTGTGTGTGGAGCACGTTGTATGTCAAAGCAGCACCGCCCTGATATGGCCCTTCGTGGTCGGCTGGGCGTTTAGCAAACAAACCAACAACATTGTGCCAACAATAGAATTAATCAGTATACTGCTGCAGGCAGCATTCAGCAGAACACAAATTTTAATATGCAGACCACTCAAATTGTGCAACATTGATTTTCAAATACTTTTTTTTCTCACAGAATTTATTGTTTTCTTCACACGCGGAAGTTCGACGTAATAACTTCGATTGAGGTCTTGTTTTTCTTTTGTTTTGGTTTTAAACCACAATCGTTTTCTCGAACACCCTTCAAAATGTCTTCAGACTCAATGACTTCACGTCGCCTCTATTGAGCTCTGGATGTCAACATCAAAAATAACTCATTGAGTACACTGAAAGAACTTTGGAAATACAATGTATGCAGTAATTTTAATTTTTAAAACATTTTTTTTTAATTAAAAAAAAAATATTGCCAGGGGGGGACTTTGATTAGCACGATGAAGTTCAACAAAGATTTCAATGACAAACAACAAATCAGACCAAAAAAAACAAACTATCAAGCAAAAGAACGAATACAAGTACGAAGTGACAAATTCACTTCGGTTTGCCATCCATTAAGCTCAGCAAAATCGACCGCGAGGAGTACCAAGTGCTTAGAAACCATCACAAATCTATCCACTTGGACATGTACCAAAAATCTTCAGCCTGGCTGCTTTTTGTGTAGAGTGGGAATAATCTTACATCCTATGTGCTTTTTGTGGAGAGTGGGAATAATCTTACATCCTATGTGCTTTTTGTGGAGAGTGGAACTTTATTTGCTGGATTGATTTTTACACCCCCGGTATAGGGGTGTGTATAGGATTCGCTCGATGTGTTTGTTTGTTTGTGTTTGCATATAGATCTCAAGAATGAACGGACCGATCGTCACCAAACTTGGTGAACAGGTTCTATACATTCCTGAGACGGTCTTTACAAAAATTGGGACCAGTCAAACACACGGTTAGGGAGTTATTGGTGGATTAAGATTCTACAAGGACTTATAGAGGGACATCGATGTGTTTGTTTGTTTGTGTTCGCATATAGATCTCAAGAATGAACGGACCGATCGTCACCAAACTTGGTGAACAGGTTCTATACATTCCTGAGACGGTCCTTACAAAACTTGGGACCAGTCAAACACACGGTTAGGGAGTTATTGGTGGATTAAAATTATACAAGGACTTATACAGGGACATCTTAATGGTCAAAGGGAAATAACCATTCTCACTCAGTCACTGCCACCAACTGAGAAGGTTATTTCCCTTTGACGGGGGTGTTTTTCCTACGTCGGAGGAATTTCTTGTTTTGTTTGTTTTTGTTTTGGGTGGGGTTTTTTTTTTTTGGGGGGGGGGGGTGATTTGATTTAGCACCGTGAAATTCAACAAAGATTGCAATGACAAACAACAAATCAGACCAACAAAAAAACTATCAAACAAATGAACGAATACAAGTATGAACTGACAAATTCACTTCAGATTGCCATCAATAAAGCTTAGCAAAATCGACCGCGAGGAGTAGGGGAGACGCTAGTCCGCCTACTTTTATGCTTTTGGTAGCATAACTGGCGAGTTTGATGAACTAGAAGACTGATTTTTTATTTTACATCAAGACAAATGTGTAGCTGATATCAATGTGCAGACAGTTTTTATGTGCGCATGAACATTTGTTGTACATACTGCTTTAAGTAGACCTACCCTAACGTAGGCGAACTTGCCCCAAGTCGGGGTAAGTCCGCCTACAGGGTGGGGCAAGTCCGCCGCTCTCATCCCATAGTAGGTACAAGACTAGTAGTGGGCAAGCTTTAGTGGGCAAGCTTTTTTAATTCCCTTCAATATTTAGGTTCAAAAATGCCAATGACAAAATACGAAAGAATGTAACACAAAATTACGTTAGGGGAGACCGGGGCTAGTCCGCCTACTTTTATGCTACTTTTATGCTTTTGGCAGCATAACTGGCGAGTTTGATGAACTAGAAGACTGATTTTTTTTATTTTACATCAAGACAAATGTGTAGCTGATATCGATGTGCAGACAGTTTTTATGTGCGCATGAACATTTGTTGTACATACTGCTCACGGCGAACATGCCCCATTACAAATAGGCGGACTTGCCCCTGCACGGGCAGGCAACTCTAGTGCCAGATAACGAGCACAACATGGGAAGGAAGAAGCAAAACTTTCGTCAGAACTCGACCTTAATTAACGCACTTTCACTCGACACCAAGACTAAGTATTTGTTCTCAGAGGTAATGCATCAAAACCTAAGTCAACTCCTATGCATTCATGTTACAAAAATGAAGAAAAACACTTTTTGTGATCTGTACTCACGATATATGGGCGCGCAACCTCTGAACTTCTGCAGGATATGGCGGGAAGAAGGGACACCACTCCCACATGGTGTGAATGACTAAAAGGTGGCAAACGTAAGAATAAACAGACAAAGACGGATGTGCCCCGGGGGCGGACTAGCCCCGGTCTCCCCTACCAAGAATCGCCGTCTGTTAAGACAATTAAAGGGATAATGCCTGGAGAAAAAAGTCCCTAAGATCACTTCCAAAGTTATATCATAGGATTCTGTGTTACAAATTATGCAACCGCGCAGGAGGACTGCCTTCATTTTGCAAAAGTAAGTGTATGCAAAGCTTCAATGACATTTTGTAACATAGGCAAAGAAGGGGCACTCTGTGTGTTGATTGGTTGGGCTACAACCCTTGGCGCAAGATTTTGTTTGTGTACGTGTCACTTTTACTAAGACCGTCGTGTTATAGAGAGCGCTACCCGTCTGACCGCCAGATGCCGCCTCTAGATAATTTGTGTTTTTCCAAGCACAGAAGAGAAGCAGCGCCTAGAAGCTTAT
Source organism: Littorina saxatilis (assembly GCF_037325665.1). NCBI lineage: Eukaryota > Metazoa > Mollusca > Gastropoda > Littorinimorpha > Littorinidae > Littorina > Littorina saxatilis. The sequence continues at coordinate 21,996,349 of NC_090245.1, read as the reverse complement.
TTACTCACTTGGATTAATTAATTAACATTCTTGTGGTGCGTTTTCGAGCAAATTGTGCCGTGTGCGCCTAGATGTAGGTACATTGGATTACCCAGATTCTCCAAATCAATCAAATTCGACAGAAACACCTCCAAAACGGTCAGATCAATATTATCCATTTTAACAAATTATAACACTTTCAAGCGTCAATGTTGCTCTGTTCAGGTAAACCTGCCTGGTGTCGGATTTTATTATTCACACCCCTTCACCGAACTGTGCACCTCATTATAGAGACATGTTCTTGGAGCTTTAGGTCTCTGTTATCAAAAGCAGGAGATTTCAAACTGATGGGTTTTTCAATAATCTCAGGATATTGAAGTGACGGCTGAACTTTGGTAACATATGTCACAGCGTGCGTTTCCGCTTGGTGTAATGCTGCCCCCCCATCCTCCCCTTTTTTTCTCTGAAAAATATCCTCCTTCTCGTCTGAGCCATTTTTATAAACCATCACATATCACTTGGACATGTGCAGGTTGTGTACACATTATTGAGAATCAGTGTTTCACTTGTAGTAACTGCAAAATTCACAGCACAGAAATGATTCAGGTATGAAATGAGAGAGGACTGTTTTCTCAACTTACACAATGAAATAATGTAACTGTATGGCGGCCTCCCTATTCCCAGTTTGACAATTACCGCATGAGACCTCGGAGCTCCAAAAACTTGTCCGAAATTCAGTGTCACACCTACTGAAGTAAAGATAGCTTCGCGTAATATTTTTCAATTGGTGATCATGTTTTGGGGGTTCCAGTGGTCGAGTAACACAACAATTGCAGAGAACATAATTTTGTTCTTACAATTATATTAATACATTCTTTTAACTGGGATTTCTCTAGAAATGTGCTGACATTTTAGTGTTATGATCTATTTTGTCTTATTGCGCTACAGGGAATACTGGTTAGTTTCATACCTAATTTATGCTATGAGAAAGGCCGCTGTATTAGGGCTTAAAAATAACCTTTTATGTTTATATTTTGCTCGGGATGCTCATGTAATTTGCTTGGTACTTGTGGCACCCCTACTGGAGGACGGTATTTTGAATTTGGTCATAAATACGAACTGACAGGCTCAGCAGTATGGTTGGTGGTATTGCTGACAATATCACGGAAAAACCATCGTGAACCTTCTTTTAAACCCATACTATTGCACTATTACTGGCTCTGAAGAGTACAGTGGACAAACAAAAAGGCATTCTGTATGTGACAACTTTCAGTAAATTTGAGGAAATAGTGGAATTTTCTTCTGCTTTGACCATTTTAATTTCAATTGAGATTTCTATCTTGCATACTGCCACGCTTGCTTAAAATACTCAATCCACTGGCAATCGACCTAATTTCCTTGGTAACTTTTTTAACTTTAGTGTTGGCTGATCAAACCAAGACTTTTCTTCTTGACTTGTATTCCAAAGGGACATCTCTGACGTCACAAGTGGGGAAAAAAGGTAGAGAAGACGTCATAATGCGAAGCAAACGTCACGTAAAACATCGTGTCACATCTTCCAGGAAGTGACAAAGCATTTCGAAAAAGAAGTCTGTCTCGGTGACTTCGTCATATTAGCAGAAGAAAATCAATCGTAAGGTCACCGCCAGGCTGTGCATGTACCGGTGTAGGATCTTATTAAGTTTCTTATTAAGTTTGTGCTCATATTCTCCCGTTGTCAGTGTTTAATTTTAGGAATCAACAATATGAAAAACAAACACATTAGGAATAATAAAAGCTTGAAAGATCGTGTTGACATATCGCGAGGCAGAGAGGGCACTTTGAATGCTCTCTTTCTCGTTGACTGCTTGTGAGATGTCAACATTGTCTCAAGCGTGACAATACTGACTGCCACAGTCTTTGCCCTTGCCTCTTTATCTGTTCTGTTTTAATTGAATAGTTTTGCTGATATTGAATTGATTTGAATTGCATTGAACTGAACCGAACTGAAATGAATTGTTTGGTATTGAATTGCCCTTGCCTTTTTATCTGTTCTGTTTTAATTCAATAGTTTTGCTGATATTGAATTGATTTGAATTGCATTGAACTGAACCGAACTGAAATGAATTGTTTGGTATTGAATTGCCCTTGCCAACTGTTTATCTGTTCTGTTTTAATTGAAATGTTTTGCTTGATATTGAATTGATCTGAATTGAGTAAAACTGAACTGAACTGAAGTAAATTGTATTGTATTGTATTGTATTGTATTGTATTGTGTTGTGTTATGCGTTGTGTTATGCGTTGTGTTATGTGTTTGTTGTGTTGTGCTGTGTTGTTTTGTGGTTTGGTGTGGTGTGGTGTGGTGTGGTGTTGGGTTGTGTTGTGTTGTGTTGTGTTGGGTTGTGTTGGGTTGTGTTGGGTTGCATTGCGCATTGTCACGTTTCATGTCTTATATTGAATTGTACAGTCTTCTTCTTCTTCGTTCATGGGCTTAGACTCCCACGTTCACTCATGTTTTTAGCACGAGTGGATTTGTACGTGTAGGGGAAAGTCGCCAATCCCGGAACAGTCGGCCAACTTGGAACACCTCAATATGCGATCAACGGAGAACAATTCATGAACAATTGTTTTGCAGAAATGTCCAGTGACATTCCTTGATATTATTCCAGCCAAAAAAATGACTACCGCGGCAAAACAAAAAAAATGGTACGTTCTTTAAACTTTTCTTCCTTCTTCTTCTTATTTCTACCGTCTACAATTCGTATTATTACTCTTTATCTACATACGTTCACGTAAAATGTTGATTGCTGTGATAAAGCCTCCAGCTGTGTACCCAGTGACACTTCGTCGCTGTGTCGTCGTCTTCACGACCTTGGCATTCACTGCCATCAGCTACCATGCCTACGCATCCCTCCAAAGAAGGCACACAGGGGACATCGTCGTAGACCACGTCGGAGGAATGGGGCAGTGCTACCGACGCCAAAAGACTGTAAGTCTCGATCACACACCTTACTCCCCACTTCCACCATCACACCTCTCCGCATCGCACTTTTCAACGCTCAGTCTGTTTCTTCAACTCAGCAAGCATGTAAAAGAACAGAAATCGTCGAGTTTGTTACAGACAATAACCTAGACATTTTGATTTTAACAGAGACTTGGCTCAAGGAGAACGGTGATGACAGTGTTATTGTTGACTTGACACCAGCAAACTATTCCCTCCGATCGTTTCCCCGCAGTGTCACTCGCGGTGGTGGAATAGCAGTGATCTTCAAAAACTCTCTTTCTAGTCATGTGTCGTTTAATTCGGTACTGCCATTTACACATCCATCCTTTGAGTGTGTACAAGTGACACTAGCCCTACATCAGAAACCAGTTCAGTTGTTTTGCATCTATAGGCCTCCTCCAAACTCAAAGAACAAATTGACTGATGCCATGTTTTTCTCTGAATTTCATGACCTTGTTGACCATTGTAACACTTTGTCTGGAACTCCTGTTTTGCTTGGTGATATCAATGTTCATTTTGATGACTGCAACCACCCTTCCACTGTCAAGATGTTAGATATTTTAGATGTTTTTCAATTCACACAGTCAGTCAGTCATCCAACGCACAAGAAGAATCACATACTGGATTGGGTTATGCATAGGCATGATGATCATATTGTTCAATCTGTGTCTGTTACACACGCCTTAGCCTCAGATCATTTTTGTGTTTTGTTTGATCTGATGACCCAGTGTCCTCCTCCTCCACCCATGTTTAAGTCTGTCCGCTGTCTCCGTACGATGGATAAAGACGCTTTTAGGGACGAGCTGCAGAACGCGCTGCCCCCCTCCCCCTCCGCTGACCAACTTGATGCCACACTTCGTGCTGCTCTTGATGTCCATGCCCCCGTTTCACGTCGCCCTGTCCGTCCGTCCAAGTCCGCACCGTGGTATTCCGATATCTGTGTCGAACTGCGTGATGCCAAATGTGACCGTAGGCGTGCTGAGCGCAGGTATCTCAAGACTGGTCTTACTGTTCATAAACAAATATTTTAAGGAGCAAAGGACATTGTAACTAAGTTAGTACACGCAGCAAAGACAACCTTCCTCCAAACCCAGATTATTGCCTGCGATTCAAGCAAAAAACTGTTCGATATTTGCAGCCGGTTGACCGGCCGCAGTAAGGTATCCCCACTTCCCACTGTTTTCCCCGCTAGTCAGCTGCCAGATGCATTTAGTGAATATTTTATCAAGAAGGTTTCAGATATTCGTTCTGAACTTGATCAGATGGGTGCACATTCTGCTTCCTCCAGTCATGTTGATGTTCCCACTGATTGTTCTTTTACATCATTTCAGCCAATCAGTGAAAAAGACCTTAAATCCATTATTCTGAAGTCAAAACCAACAACTTGTCCACTTGATGCCATACCCACACCACTGCTTTTTGAGAATCTTGATGTGTTGTTGCCAACTCTTACTCAAATTGTCAATGATAGCCTGTTATCTGGTGTTTTTCCATCATTGTTCAAAACTGCACTTGTCAAACCACTTCTCAAAAAACCTAGTCTTGATGTCAATATTTTGAAAAACTATCGTCCTGTATCTAATTTATCATTCTTGTCCAAAGTTTTTGAAAAGGTATTTTTGAAGCAGCTGTTGTCATATTTGAACACCCATGATTTGATCTCGCACTCTCAGTCCGCTTATCGCCCTTCTCATTGCACTGAGACAGCCCTACTTAAAGTAATCAGTGACATTCTGTCTGCTCTGGATGGTGGTGATGTGTCAGTGCTTACCCTACTTGACCTTTCTGCAGCGTTCGACACGATTGATCATGTCACGCTTCTCCATAGACTTCAGACTCTGTACGGCATCTCCGGTCCACCGCTGGCATGGCTCGAGTCCTATCTCATTGGCAGGACTCAGGCTGTGCTTGTCGATGGCCAGATGTCTGCTCCAGCCCCACTTTCTTTCGGCGTTCCTCAAGGTTCAGTACTCGGTCCCATCCTTTTCATCATGTACACTAAGCCCCTGTCCACACTGATTCAAAACCATTCTGTCTTAAATCAGTCTTTTGCTGATGACACCCAACTGTATAAACCCAGTCCCCCTGCAGAGACACATTCCGCCATCCAGACCATTCAGACATGCATCACTGATGTTAAATCTTGGATGATCGATAACAAACTTAAGCTGAATGATGATAAGACTGAAGTCTTACTGTGCAAAAAGAAGAACACTACATTTCCCTCTCCCCAACCCGTTTCTGTTCAAATAGGCAACACCGACATTCTTTTCTCCCCATCAGCTAGAAACCTTGGATTCACCCTTTCATCTGACATGACCCTTAACAAACATATATCTTTAGTCTGTAGAGCAGCTTATTTTGAGCTTCGTAAGATCAGCACCATTCGCCACACACTCTCCTCTCAAACAACTAACACTCTTGTCTGTGCCTTTGTTCTTTCTAAACTCGACTACTGCAACTCTCTTCTCTCTGGCTGTCCTCTGTATCTCCTGCATAAACTACAAAAAGTCCCAAACTCGGCAGCACGCCTCATTCTGAAAGCACGAAAACGAGATCACGCAACACCACTTCTTCACACACTGCACTGGTTACCTATTCAAGCCCGCATTGACTACAAACTGTCCACCCTCTGCTTTAACTTCTTTTCTGGCTCGTCTCCTGCTTACTTCTCTGAACTCCTCACCGTCTATTCTCCAGCAAGACAACTCCGTGCCTCTTCTGACTGTCGCATCTTCACCATTCCACACACCAAAACCAAAACATACGGACAACGCACTTTTACTTTCTGCGCACCCACACACTGGAATTCTCTCCCCTTTCACATCCGCCACTCTCAGTCACCCCAAGCATTCAAACGAGCACTTAAAACGCACCTCTTCAAGAAATACAACCCCTGATTTTGTTTTCTCAGTCCATCAGTAGGCTACATGTAGTGTATTTGTTGTTTTAGTGATAATGTGATAATGTGTATACCCATTTAGTGCTGTTTTTCAGTATTAATAACATGTTCTGTTTGATTAAGGGTATTCAGCTGGTATTTCCTTGTTTTTACTACCTATTTTATTCATGTTTTTATTACTTAATTAGTGGAAGAATCTGTTGTAATGTATGTTTGATGGTGTATGCTTTTAATCAAGCGTTGCTGACTATGAATGTAGATGTAAATGCTTGTATAACTGTTTTTGAATTTTAAATGTGTCAAGCGCAAAGAGCATAATTGTAAAGTTATGATGTTGCGCTATATAAATGCTCATTTATTATTATTATTATTATTATTATAAACCTTCATAGATTTGCAATTACTTGAACGGAAAAAAATATTTGAAACGTCACGTGTATCCAACAGAAAAACGCGAAATCCATGCAGGTGCCATGCGGCAATGATGGAACACATAAGAAAGGCAAACATGGAACAGTGTTCCAGCTTTGCTGCATTCTGTTCCATCTTACCCTCATCAAACAATAAACAGAACACTGCTGTTTTATTCACGTATTCAATTCTCTTTTTAGTTTTGTTGTGTTTTTCCTTTCTATAAGTTTTATTGAATGATTGATTGATTTGTTTGACAGTATTATGAGACCCGAACGGCGGTGGTTACCAGAAAAAATGGGCTGCGCTTTGTCAGCAGTGAAAAACGGAGATATGGGTTTGCGTTGCGCATCAAGAGCATATGGTGTTACTGTCACAACTCTCAAAAGTCATTTAGAAGGAAACAAACAAATTTGCAAAAGAAGAAGTAAAGTTCACAGGAAGACCTTCTACGTTAACACCAGAGATAGAACAAGAACTAATCAATAGCATTCTTGAAGCTGAAATAAATTTGCCAACGTCACCCCCATCGTTGTTTTGTACACTGTGCATGGAGATTCTGGTCATTATGATTGCTTGGTGTCAGCAGCAAATGTAAGCTTACCTGCTGCTGATGTCCTGCAACGCACAACCACAAGCTCGTCGAAGAGATCATCACGAAAAAAACAATCTTCTCCTTACAAGCAGAAGCTGGAGATTTCACTTGCAAAAAGGCGTGCAGGTCAACAGAAAAGAGGAAAGAATGAAGCTACAAAATCTTCTGCTCAGAGAAACAAGAGGGGAATATCTTCTGATCAGAGGGAAAAAAGGAGAACATTCTCGACGATGCGTTCTATCCCGGGCGAAAGCACTTGGTACTGCTTCATGTGTGGCACCAACTCCCCTGAGAACATGATACAGTGCCAGAGGTGCACACAGTGAGCACACGAGGACTGCGCTGACAGCTGCGGACAAAAGGACTTCGAAATCTGTACTTAGCAATTTTTGTGTGTCTGCAAAATCAGTTCTTAAATCTGTTCTTAGTTATTTGCTTTGAGACTTTATGCGTAATGATTTTTACATTTAGTCAATTGGGCAGGTAGCCCTTTTATATCTATTTGTCAACAGAAGAGGGGTACAAATGAAGCTGCGAAATTTCGTGGTACTGCTTCATGTGTGGCACCAACTCCCCTGAGGATATGTTATAGTGCCAGAAATGCACACAGTAGTAATCACACGATGACTGCGCTGACAGTAGAAGACAAAGGACATTGTCTGCGAAATCGGTTCTTTGCCTATTTTTTCCTTTTTTTTTTAAGGTTTTGTTTTTCAGTCCTTTTTAGACCTAGCCCTTATTTATCTTTTTGTTTTACATTTAAGGCTTAAATTGTTATCTGATTTGTTATTTCCTTGGTAAAAATCAAAATATGATGTTGAAAAAAAGACATTTACATAAATTGGCTTAATCAAAATGTTATGACGTATTTATTTATCTTGTGTGTGTGGTAAAGTGTGCTTGTTTGTGTGTGAATGAGAGTGTGTGGGTGTATATGTGTGTGTGTGAGACACAGACAGAGCTAGAAAGAGAGTCAGGGTGTGTTTGTATGTGTTCCGAGTTTGACAACACAGTGTTCCACTTTACACACCCATGCGTCCAACCTGGAACAAATGCAGACATTTTTATTATGATCAGTCTGATGAGTTGCGTGACTTTTATTTTATTTTTTGTGGTTCGTTTATTTACTGATAGAGTCTAGTATGTGACAATATAAAGAACGCTTTGCAATATCCATTTTTTTGTCTGGTACGGCTGTTTCTCCTTAACTGTTCCAGGTTTAGCGACTTTCCCCTATGACCGTTTTTACCCCGCCATTCAGGCAGCCATACGCCGATTTCGGGGGAGGAATTGTACAGTAATTGTTGGATTTCAAGGCCATACCTATTAGGGAACAAAGCCTATATTTAGTATTATATTGCACTGTACTAAACTGTACTGTATTTTTGATGTGCATATGGGGGTACGGGTTTGCCTGATTTTTAGCTTGTTTAAATTCTTAAGATCTACTTTCTTGTTCTTAAATTTGTTTGTTTATTTGTTGCTTAACGTCCAGCCGACTACGCAGAGCCATATCAGGACGAGGAAGGGGGGGATGAAGGGGGCCACTTGTCAAGCGATTCCTGTTTACAAATGCACTAACCCATTACTTGTGTCCCAGCAGGCTTTAGTAAAACTAAATTAATACCTACTGGAAGATTACCAGTTTCCAGTATGTTAAAATAGGCTTAACCTATCTACTGCTGGACTTACATCAGAACACTAACAGATTAAACTATACATGAATCGCGAGACAAGCGGCAAGAGAAGAGATTTTTGGAAAAAATACAGGTGAATGAGCAAGAAGGCAGAAAAAAGAAAAGAATTCATGAAGAAAAAGAGAGCATGACAGGAAAGAGGAACCAAAAATCTACCTAACAGCAAACTAGAAAGCTCCTGCGGTTCCAAAAACAGGAGGGGCTTTTAATTTCATAACCGCAGTGCCCCACTGCGGGATCTTGTTCTTAAAATGTTCTCCGTTTCAAGAAACCCTTAAATACCAACCAAGATTGTCAGCAATACTGAATGGGTGGGCTCAATGAAAAGAAGCAGAATTCACAATTTCATGTTCTTTATCTGCCGTGTCTTGGCTTTGGTGTTGTATAGTGATTATGTTGTAGATGTTATATAGAGATTATGTTGTTAATTTTAGTGTATGTATTTTATTGATGTTGTTAAATTGTTTTATAGCTGCCTAACTGATTATTTTGTCAAAACAAATTCCCAAACTTGGGCAAGAAAATATTCTGTATTCTGTATTAAAATCAAATGCATTATGTATCGTCCTCTGCGTAGAATGACTGCGATGGCTTGGGGTTGTGGGCTGCTAAGCCCCCGGGTATGAACCAGAAAATGACCCAGGAGCGATTGCTGGCTTTTGTGGTGCCAACGCTGAAATGGCCCGCAGAATTGACCCAAGAATGTGTGAAACCCTCATATTCAGCGTAAAAAAAACCCAGCATATTTATGCAGGACACCAGCTCAAATTTCTGGGCGTACGTTCAGAAAGTCAGAGAGAAAGTGTATAAACATGATAGGACTACTTTCTACACCAGTTGTGTTAGTGTTCGTAAAAATGCAAAGAAAAAATAACCTTTTAAAAAAGCAAACTGAATGAAAATGGCAGTCTGTTGAATTTTGTAGATTTTCAGATAAAATTTCCTACGTTGAAGGTTAATTTTTTGAAATTTGCAGGAATGGTCAAATCTATTAAGACATATCAGAAAAAGATAAATGTAATACAGGAGGCAAACTATGAATTGTTAAAGCAAAAACCATGGAAAATAATATTTGAAGGAAACCATAGTGTCCAATCGTGTTTGGCCGCGGCAGACTCAGCCCCAGCTGGTGTGGTAAAATGGAATGGTATTTTTGATAACCTCAGCTGGAACAAGATCTTTTACTTATGTCATAAGACAACAGTTGATTGTCAGCTAAAATGGTTCCAGCTGAGGTTAATTTATAGGGCTTTGCCCACAAACCGCTACTTATTTCTGAGAAAAATTGTTGAATCTTCTAATTGTTCGTTATGTAACAATGAGGAAGAAACAATTAATCATTTGATGTGGCATTGCCAGCATATTAACAGGTTTTGGCAGGAACTACAGGAACTGTTAAATAATAGTTGTTATCATGTTAATAATTTCCGGTTTTCGGAAGCGTTGGTATTGTTTGGAGTTCAGGAAAATATGTTCACTGATAAAGCCTTAGATTTCATTATCTTATTGGCCAAATTTTATATTTACAAATGTAAATGGAACTCTGAAAGACCGATGCTTCCGATATTCTTGAAATTTTTGAAAAGTAGATATTTATTGGAAAAGTACAAGGGGGGATTAGCAGAAGATAAGTTTGACCGCCTCTGGCAACCATATTCTAACCTGGTTTCATGAAAATTGTCTAGTACTAGGCTCTACTCCTCCTCCCTAATTCGTTAACAGTATCTTGATATATATTCTGTTGTAAACTTGAATCTTGTAGTAATCAATATTATTTAAGGGTCTAGTAGTTGTTGTAGTCAAACAGTCCTATACAGTGCCTCCTTAACTTTCCCCCTCTCTCTCTCTATTTCTCTCTCTTTTCTATATCATTCTTTTAGTATGCATGTTGTATGTATGTATGTGGCGATGTGAACTGTGATGTAATGTATAATGTGTTGTAAAAAAAAAAAATCATTATTGGCCAACGTTGAACGTTTACGAAGGCTTCAATCTTCCCGCGCCGTAGACCAGATTAATAGGTGCTTGATTTTGGTATTTTGATTTACATAACATTAAACCTTTCTTGGGGTTCATGGTCATGGCAACAGCCATATTAATATTATATGATGTATGATTTTATATTTCAGCATATGTGAATTACATGTCATACCAAACTGTAAAAAAAAATATAAAAAAATAAAAAAAAGCAAACAAAACAAAACAAAGAAGCACAATTTTCTTGAGTAAACACGTAATTTTTATTTTATTTTAAAGTCCATGTACTACTGCGTACATCGTTGGAAATATCACGTAACCGGACATTTTTATCTTGTCTGTGTTGGTCACGTGACCAATAGAATGTTTACTAATTCGTCAAAGTTTTCCCCAAACACGACACTAGCACATGATCACCGAGACCGATCAAATTATCGAGCTATCAAATAAAAGCATCGGTTTCAAGAGAAAGCTCCAGACTTTACTGAGGGCCCGGTCACACAGCGCTGCGTCCTTACCACGACCATGCCGATCAAGCCGATCTAAAAAAAAAGTTCTCAAATCAGGGCATATCGCCGTCAAAATCCAGCACATGACACTTATACCCCATCCTGAACTCAGGTCAAAATGAGTTCGGCTCATTCTCTCCCTGGCCGGACGCTACAGTCCTACGCGAATCTATCAAAACAAAAATACAGAGTTATCTCCCATATGGTTTTCGCGAGCACTGATCTAAATTTGAGATCAGTGTTCGCGAGACGAAAATGATTGCAGATTGGCCGACTTCGACAGTGATCTCCGTTCTGTTCTTCACAGTTATGATAAAGACATCGTTCTAAGGTCAAAACAAGTCGAAATTTTGGGACTGCTGTCGGAAGGAGACCGTAATATATGGTTTCATCACTGTCATCTGGTTACAGAAAAAATCGTCTGCTCCAGTTAGCGCCGAAACCAAACGTTTGATTATCACGTGACACTTTTGCCATATTTAGAATTGTTTGCAGAGTAAATACAGCCGCGAAAAATAGCTCGCTTGAAACTGTCTTACATATCAATTCCTTTGTAATTTAAAAATTACAAAACACCATGAAAAATCATTATCGACGATCGCGAATCTGCTTACATCAATAATACATTACAAAAAGCTCTAAATATGTTTACAAAAAAAATTCGGTTTCCTTGCCAGACAAGGAAACTCAAGGCATCCTGTCAGGGAGAGAATGAGCCGAACTCATTTTGACCTGAGTTCAGGATGACTAATACCCCAGTCACATGATATAGACGCCGTTTCTGCTACGACGGAAAAGTGTCCGAGAGCGTGGCCAATCGTGGGCCAAACGTGGCAGGATCTCCATGAGCGTGGTTTGGTCGGGGTGGGATCTGCTAGGTCGGGAACCTTGCACGCTATCCCCACGCTTATGTTGAACTGCACAAAACAAGCGTAGTCGTGTACAGTCGTGATGTAGCTTTTTTAATTCACCATGTGCTGGATTTTGACGGCGAGCCCCGACTTGATAACTTTTTCAGATCGGAGTGATCGGCATGGTCGTCGTAAAAACGTTGAGCTGTGTGACGGGGGCCATAAAAAAATACATCACGACTGTACTTCGCCCAGACCCGGCTCACGCTTGTTTTGTGCAGTTCAAAATAAGCGTAGGGAGAGCGTGCAGCTTCGCGACCCAGCAGATCCCACCCCGACCAAACCACGCTCATGGAGATCCTCCCACATTTGGCCCACGATTGGCCACGCTCTCCGACAATTTTACAACGGAGTAGAAGCGGCGTCTCTGTGTGACTGGGGTATAAGACAGACACGGCACAGTTACCGCTGGGGTGATGCGTCTCCGGTGACGCAAGTCTGGGTCAGTCAATGAGGATTATTGAGTTAAAAACAATGTTTGTTTACGGCTCAGAGAATTGTGTGGGTGCAACTGTGCGCAGAGTGCAGGTTGAACAACCGATAAATAGCACGGGCAAAGTGTAACATGTATGCGTACCGCAGACACACACAAACACATAATTATACAGGCAAAGAGACAGACAGGCAAAGAGACACAGACACACACACACACACACACGCACACACACACACACCATTTGCACACATACACACACACACACACACACCATTTGCACACACACACCATTTGCACACACACACACACACACACACACACACACACACACACACACACACACACACATCTCAATCGATCGTGCAATACTGGAAGCAAGCAGCCAGTTGATCAATGTGGCAACCCTACAACCTACTTCAGCAATAACACCAATAAGTACTGAAGTAGGGTTATGGCATACGATTCTTCAGCGACTTCAGTCACCTTTGATACAAGCTCCTGTGAAACAAATCAATAGAAATAAAAACCACCATGACGGGTAAATTACTGTCAATTAAGACGACAGAATTGATCACATCAGCACGCTGAGCCTTCAGTCAACAATGCTGGATAAAGTTGTATCGAATCGTCCGATTTGGGTAAACACAGCCAAGAAAATCACACTCAAGTAACGGGTTTCGACTTTCTTCACTTGCAATCTGCCGAGCTTTGATTGTTGTTTGTTCTTGTTTGTTTAGGTGTGTTGTTTTTCCAATTTGTATTGTTTTTTTTCTTCTTTTTCAGAACATCGCTGATTTGGTTTCTTTGTTTTGTTTTGCTTTGATTCCTAACGTATCACATCAGTCGCTGTCTGTGTTTCGCTTTGAGCTGAATGAATAGAACAACACTGAAATGACAACGTTAGATCAATAGCTGCTGGGAAAAGCTGTTCGATCTTCCCTTATCGAGACAAGACAAGAACATTTACTGAAATGAGTGAATACATAAACAGAATTAACTTTTATTAAAATTAAATGTGAAAAAGAGCTCAAGTCCTTTTTTTTCAAAAAGCAGTAATCATCCTGATAAATGATTTAAGATCCAAACACTGTTACCTTACCTGAAAACGTGGCTAGCAGGGCAATTATGATGACCCAACTGACGACATGACACTTTTTGCTCATGGTCGCTGAAATTGTAAACAGAAATGAAGAACGATTAATCAACATAATTTTAAAAGTATAGAATAAAAAAAATAAAAGGAAAAGATTATGCGTAAAACAAAAATAAAAACCTCAAATTCAAAGTGTTTATCTACATATTCAATGTAATTCTGAAATAAAAATGTGTGGTTTGGGTTATGTGTGTATTGATGTGTACTTTTATGTGTCTATATGTGTGTTTGTTATGTGATGTTACTTCGTTCACGAGCAACAACAACAAAATCTGTTTGTTGCATTCTGACAATAAAGTTTTATTGAATTGAATTGAATATTGAATCGAATTGAATTGAAAACAGCGAACATAAAGTCCGAAGACGACCAAGAAAACATCAACAACCTACTGAAACATTCACTGCTAATAAACTCACCTCAGAGCGAAGAAACGATTCCTCTGTCAGCTTTGATAAAATTCACTTCCCTAACTGAGCGCAAAGAAAATCATCAAACATATTTCAAGCGGTCTTCTGGCTGCCGTGGTAAACGCCAACGTCTGCGACAGCAACGACTAACACACGCAGCCACCACCAACAAGCGCAATGGCCTGCCGGCTTTTCAGGAAACACGTACAGGACATTGCTCGCCTGAATGGCTCACACGCAGGTATCGGATGCCTTGCTGGGTTGCACAATTAAAAGGAGAACTCGGATCTTTTGTGTGGACTGTAGCCTACTTTTATTATCTTTTTACATTTAGTGAAGTTTTGACTAAATGGTTTAACATAGAGGGGGAATCGAGACGAGGGTCGTGGTGTATGTGTGTGTATGTATGTATGTGTGTATATATGTGCGCGTGTGTGTAGAGCGATTAGAGAAAACTACTAGACCGATTTTCATGACATTTCACATGAGAGTTCCTGGGTATGATATCCCCGGAAGAATTTTTCATTTGTTCAATAAATGTCTTTGATGACGTCATATCCGGCTTTTTGTGAAAGTTGAGGCCTCGCTGTCACGCCCTCATTTTTCAATCAAATTGATTGACATTTTGGTCAAGGAATTTTCGACTAAGTCCGGACTATGGGATTGAATTTCAGCTCCGCAGCGTAAACATTAGTTAATTAGTTTACTCATTAAAGTTGTCATAAAAATTGAATTTTTACTAACAGATTTAAAAATGATTGCATCGTATTCCTCACGTTCTCCTGATTTCAAAAACATATACATATGTCATGTTTACCATAAAAATGTGCTCGGAATTACAGAAAATAGGTTGACACTGTTACTTTGATGCCGACAGCTTGACTAAATGTTTTTATATCGCTTCACGCGACTTGTTAAAACTTGTCTTTTTTGGTGTCGTGGTACTGTATATCCTTAAGGGCAAAATACATCTGCGCAGTCGCCACTACACTACATGCTGCAATAGGGATTATGACGAGTACTTGGACTGTTTTCTTTTCACGCAACGTGTTGTGGGCTGGGGTAAAAAAAGAATTACCTCAATAATCTGCAGTGCGTCGTCTGTGCCGCTGACTCTGCGTAGGTATAATTTGCCCCTTATTGAATTCTCAATGACTTACACACACGAATCGGTTGATGTGCGCCGATGCGGTGCGGGCTTTCAAAGTTAAAAGAGATGATGTTCCTCTTTTATGTCGACAGTAGTGAGAATTAGACCGCTATATTAGAGAGAGAGAGAGATTAGTTTTGATATTATGATCCTAATCTTAACTATTATGAGCTGACTATTGGCGCCTCGATATTTTATTTATGTTCTTACGATTTATGTTGTTTATTGTGATACACCACACCCGAGTTTCTCGTAATTGAGATAATAAAGTGTTCTATGTCTATGTCTATGTCTATGTCTATGTCTATAATTATACGCGAAAAAGCGATAACCGCAACGAGCTAATTCTCAAGGGTATGCACACCGGTGTTGTATGCGTTTCGGTCTGTCGCAGTTGTGTGTGTGCGTGTGTGTGTGTGTGTGTGTGTGTGTGTGTGTGTGTGTGTGAGTGTGTGTGTGTGTATGTGTGTGTGTGTGTGTGAGTTCACGTGAGAGAGAGACAGAGACAGAGACAGCGGAGACAGAGACAGACAGAGAGAGACACAGAGAGAGAGAGAGAGAGAGAGAGAGAGACAAAGACAAAGAGAGACAGAGAAAGAGAGGGGGAGGGGAGGGAGACAGAGACAGAGAAAGAAAGAAAGAAAGAAAGAGACAGCAGACAGACATACAAGCAGGCAGGCAGGCAGACAAACAGACAGACAGACAGACAGACAGTTTACACATAAATAAACTATGTCAACCAAACAAGTGACAGCTAGCCCTTGACTCTCTCCTAGGTAACGGACGTTGATGCCATTTTACGTATTCACCGCCACACACCGCGCACGCCAACAACAAAGGAATTATCTCGACACATCAAATGAAGCGTGCATACAGTTGTCTCCATTACGAATTTAAAAGAATAGTCAATACATCGGAAGCAAGACATGGAAGAATGAGAAAGTGAAAGCCTTTCTATTTTTCAAATGGGAGGCGTCTTTATTAAGGTTGGTAGCAAAGACTTTGATGTTTGAAAGTAATAAAAGCAACAGTAGACACGCAGAAATATCTTAAGCTTACATACATGTGGACGTACAGACAGACAGACAGACAGACAGGCAGACAGACCGACGGACACACATACACAGACATACACAGACACACACACACACACACACACACACACACACACACACACACACACTCGCACACTCATTCAATGATAAAGAGGGAGAGGGCGTTTGTTCAGTATTTGAACCAAACGTGGTGGATGCAGTAGAAGGAAATGACTGTTTATTAGTTAGTTACTGTTGGCTTATTTTGTGTATTCATAACTAATCCCAGTTCGCAACAAGATGATTTTCTCACACAAAAATGCAGCTCTCGTTGCAGTTGGCATCAGCAATTAGAAACTTGCACAGCTAGTATTGTACGTAACTACTACTATTGCTGCTCCTTCTGCTGCTGCTATTCCTACTACTGCTTATACTACTACTACTACTACTACTACTACTACTACTACTACTACTACTACGTCAGTTGTTGCTGCTGCTGCTGCTGCTAGCACTATTAGTACTGCTGCTGCTGCTGCTGCTGCTACGGCGGCGGCTGCGGCGTTGGAACAAATGCAATCATTCTCTGATGTTAAATTGTCCCATTGGGACGGACAGAGTGAGTTTCTTTGTGAATTTGAATTAATTGAAACACTAGGCCCTATTCTGCCGTACTCGATTCAAAATATTGCACAGTTTATGCGACAGGTCTTTAGACTATCGTCATCCCCGCTCCTATCATTAGCTTTCATAATTTAGTTAGTCGTGCAGTTATAGCGCTGCATGTGTGTTTTATGAATAGTATTAGCTAAAAAGCAAGGACAAATAAGTTTACCCGGTCACTTTGTCAGAGCAATCAGTCGAACTGAAGCACAATAACGCAGTGGTGACTATTTTGAAAAGTGAACATTTCAAATGGAACAAAACCGAAACAATGGTGACTTTATTTTGATATGAAAAGTAATGATGGAATCAAAACCAGTAAAGCGGTGACTTTGTTTTGATAGGAAACATTGTAAAATGGAATCAAACCCGGTAGGCCTACAGCTCTACTCTTTATAATAAAAATGTAAATAAGGGGAAAGTTTCAATATGTTTAGTATATTAGTTTTAAAGAGCACCGTGAAAAAGTCTTGCCTCAAGATATCATCATTTGTATGTAGGCCTACCTTCGGATTGTTATGGAGTGGTATAGCCCGGTTTTTAGACAATCATAAATGCCTCTACACAACTCTATAAATTTAGTATTTGTTTACAGACTTGAATGTAATCTGAATAGTTGTCCGCTACCGTAGCTTACAAGGCACAAGCGCACACGCACTCACACACGCAAAAACCTGGTGTTAAATGGATCTTGACACTGCCAAGACTAATTATTATTAGTTTACAAAGCTTTTTACATCACAAAATCATTTCCGGGTTTCGACCAGTACCCTAGGCCGACAACACCGCAAGAAACTCTACAGTCCAAGACGCAGACACCTTTTGGCTCAAACAAAGCAGCTTAACAGGTAAGACGAATAGGTATTCTACTGTACGTTACCCTACTGCCATTTTTCGGCCCTCAAGATGTTGGTATGGCTGTAAGTCCTTCAGACGACTGACAAGGGTGCACCAGTCCTCACGACATCGCAACTATTGCTTGACGTAGTCCTTGATCCTTCCAGTTCGTCTCGGCGGCTAACTGTAGAACTCTGCCAGCTCTCCATGCCATGGTCATGTACACCAAGCCGCAGTCACCAGTTCAGTTCAGCCTCCGTCGATGAAACCCTCCAGTTGGAACACTGTAAAGTTTATAGTCCATAAATCAACTTGTCTTTAGTTTCTTTCACTCGCACAATAAAAATACTCACTCGTCCAACATATTAAGCTGCATGAGCCAATATAATTATTTACACGTTAATTCCTGTTTTCTAAAGCCAAGAAAACGTTACGTAAAACCCTCACATGTTTAAGCAGTGTAGCACAATAGCTTAGGCCTACACAATAACGTTAAAACACAGAAACAGTCACTCTTCTCACATACGACAACATGACATGAAAATATAACCGGTTTCAAACATACCTCAAAAGAGTGTAAAGCCAACATTTAGTACAGTCGCCGGCCTGGCATGAATATGAAAATGGAAGATATCATGTAAGCTGATAGGGAAAGTTCGTCAGTCTTCATCCTTCTTCAGTCAGATACCTAAAACAGGAGCCCGTCTGCTAAAGTGTTACGAAAAACATGAGTCGAGCTTGGCTCCTTGACGGCGACTGATTTTACAAAGTCGTTCTTGCTATGACATTGCCAGTGAGCTGTCGTCTGCATCACTTGCACGTGAAAAACCTTGTCAGTTACACAAAGGTTCAACTGCGGTCAACGTGACGGTATGCAGCCTATAGCCCTTTCCAATATCTGACCATCGCTATAGTCTATTCTATTTACAACAATACACATTACCAAAAATACGAGTAAACCGCTTCGTAACACGGATCACCACCATTAGCGGATTGCTAGTTGATTCTGATATGGTTATTGTACTATTCCATGATTGATAAAAACACGACGAACATTAGCAGTCTATCGTTTTTGGATTTGGATTATTGGATTATTGGATTATTGGCACACTTCTTCTCGTGAAAACAGTACGACTCACCATCTCACCAGTCCATACCTCGCGCCCCCTAATTGGCGTAGAGGCGCGTCCCCCGGGGGGTGGATGGGGGAGCCTTCTCTACTAACTTCTGAGAGAAGGTCGCATCACTCTCGATGCCGTGAACCTAATTAGGATCTTTTTCTGTTTCTTCTCTATTTCTGCCTCCCCAAAGTCCTTTTACTACCGGCACGGTTGGCCTAGTGGTAAGGCGTCCGCCCCGTGATCGGGAGGTCGTGGGTTCGAACCCCAGCCGGGTCATACCTAAGACTTTAAAATTGGCAATCTAGTGGCTGCCTGGCGTCTGGCATTATGGGGACTATTTCTAGGACTGGTTGGTCCGGTGTCAGAATGTGACTGGGTAAGACATGAAGCCTGTGCTGCGACTTCTGTCTTGTGTGTGGCGCACGTTATATGTCAAAGCAGCACCGCCCTGATATGGCCCTTCGTGGTCGGCTGAGCGTTAAACAAACAAACAAACAAAAAACGACCATTACATGCAGTCGACGCGCGGTGATACAATCACCCGTTGGGCTTTTCCCCAAAAGTCGATGTTACAAAAAATAGATTGGGTAATTGTGGTAAATCGTTCACTGGAAGTACTTATCAATAAGTATGCAACCCTTTGATAGACTCGATCTTCAATACATCACCTAAAACCTTTGGAATGAATCAAAATAAATAAAATACAAGAATTACAAGTTCAGATAGTAAAGAAAAAGTTGAAGAAAAAAAAAAGTTCCAATAATGTTCTTGACTGCTACGAGATACTTCTTCTTCTTCTTGTCGATCACTCAGATGGAAACGCCGGTTCTCCGCGCAAATGTTGCCGTGCGCTGTAGGTCGTCCAGACTGCCATAGAGCTTCCCTTGCACCGTGGTCGCCTCCGCCCAGATCTGGCTCCTGAGGTCATCGTGTAGTGGGCAAGTCTGCAGCAGGTGTTCCGTTGTCATGCTGCCTGTTTGACAAGGGCACTGGTCTGACTGGCCAATTCTGAACTTGGTGAAAAGGTGGTGGTTCATTCGGTTGTGGCCTGTCCGCAGCCTGAATATGAGGACCTGCTCAGACCTTGTGAGCAGGTGAAAGGCGTCGTTTTTGTTATAGTGTGGGTGCTGCTGCAACCACTTTTTGTGTTGCTTGGCCTTGATGATGGTCTTGGCTTCTTTGAAGGTGGTTGATCTGTCATTCTGGTCCTTCGTAGTGGCTACGAGATACGAACCCGTGACCGCCACAGTAACCACTTCGCTGTCGGGAACTGCTCACTGTTCGTAAGGGTGAAAATTGAAATTCTAACTTCGAGTTTTACCAGTTTGTTCTCGAGGATGTGTATCATATCGACTCGTCGGTTTCCGATGTTTTATTTTTTATTTTTAGGTATTTGTGTACTGTACCTCACTGTTCGAGGTAAGTTAACTTGATAACTGACCCTATGCTCCCGTTCACTATGGCATTCTATTTGTCAAATAATTATTTGGATATTTTTTCATGTTTTTTTCACCAGTTTTAGCTAAATAATCATTATTTAGAAGCTCATGTGCTAAATAAGTAATTGTTTATAAACAATGTAAAACAATTCTAAATAATTTTTTTTTTACGTAAACCATTCATTATTTACCTAAACAATTCATTGTTTACGTAAATAATTCATTGTTTACGTAAATAAGGATTTATTTAGCAACATTGCTGATTGTTTACAAACAATGTAAAATACGTCTAAATAATATATTGTTTACGTAAACAATATATTATTTAGACTTATATTACATTATTTATAAACAATCAGCAATGTTGCTAAATAAATCATTATTTACGTAAACAATGAATTATTTACGTAAACAATGAATTGTTTAGCCAACACATTTTCCATTATTTAGGGGTTTCTAGGATTCGCTTCTGAACTAAGTTTTATGTCTTTCAGTGATTACTATAATTGAATACAAGGTCTCTCCACACACTCTTATCTTAAAATAGCAACATTGTTTGGATTGTTTTCGCATTCAGTTCTTTTCGTACGGCAATTTCAGCTTGTAAAATAAACAAATTTACGAACATTTTCTGATAAATAATGTTTGGAGATACCTTGTATTGAATTATCTATATATATACGACTAGTGTCTGTGTGTGTGTCTGTGTGTCTGTCTGTGCGCGATGCACGGCCAAAGTTCTCGATGGATCTGCTTCAAATTTGGTGGGCTTATTCAGAGAGACCCCGGACACAACCTCATCGATGAGATATTTCAACACGTGCTCTCAGCGCGCAGCGCTGAACCGATTTTGGTTCCACCTGAGCTACCCGGGCCCCCATACCGACACACCAAAGCCAAAGTTCTCGGTGGATCTTTTTCAAATTTGGACACCGTATTCAGCTACACCCCGGACACAATATCATCGATGAGATATTTCAACACGTGCTTTCAACCGATTTTGGTTTTTCTGTTCATTTCACCATTCCCGGTAACTCTTCCTTATCTTCTCCAGTGTTTTGCGTTTATCTCCCTTCCTTCGTGTGGCTTCAATCCATATTCCCGTTTCTACGTTACTATTTTTAGAATGTCACTGCGCTGTCCAGAACGCTTCCCTTGCACCCGTAAGTTGTTCTTACTGTCAAAGTGAAAAGGTCGAATCAATTTATAGCCACGCGAAAAATACACTGTCACCTATCTCTATATATTTATAGATATAGATATACATATATATATATACGACTTCTCTGTGTGTGTGTGTGTTTGTGTGTGTGTGTGAGCAACACCTGTGGATTTTAGAGTTCTGGGATGGGGTCTAGCGGCTTTTGTCTGTCTGCATGTTCTGGCATTTGAGAAGCCACAACAGATAATATAGGGCTAAGAAATAAGCTCTAAAATTCTCAATCCCGTTTGACAGGACTTCGCCTTCAAAGGTGAACCGCCACGCTGTCTGTCTCTGTCTCGCGATTCAACCCGGCGAAGCCGGGTATTCCTCTAGTAGTATATACACAAAGAAAAAAAATGAAGCGTAGAAGTCAATTCTTCATTCCTAATCTGCTAAATAATGCATTTTATAGGTAAACAATGATTTATTTAGCAACTGCTCACTTTATCCACCCAAAAAATATTATTTTGTGAAATAAGTGATTATTTGTGTAAACAATACATTATTTACGTAAACAATGAACTATTTACGCAAACAATTAATTATTTACGTAAACAATGAATTGTTTAGGTAAACAATGAATGGTTTACGTAAAAAAAAAATTATTTAGAATTTTTTTACATTGTTTATAAACAATTACTTATTTAGCACATGAGCTTCTAAATAATGATTATTTAGCTAAAACTGGTGAAAAAACCATGAAAAAATATCCAAATAATTATTTGACAAACGGAATGCCATAGTTCACTTCGTATCAGTTTGGAAAGCAAACTCAAGTAGCATTAATCAGTTCAAGTGTGACCGATATTATGTTTGCAGTCCAGCTCCGAAATGCATCGACCAATCGCCGAAAGGCACTGACGTCATTTCCTGAAAGGATTTCTCTATCCAGAATTCCAAACGGTTTTGGAGATTTTGAAGATTTCGTTCGAGACGGTGACGCCCTACGGCCGGTTTATTATATGAAGGGAAGCAAGCGGTTTAAAACGGGTGTCGACAGGGGCAATGAAGGGGGATACTAACTTATAAGATCATATATCCACGGTAGGACATACTTGCACTCATGAAAGCTGTCATGGTGGCTTTGTGGAAAAAAAGCAGAATATTTTGTGTGTGACAAAAAGTCCAAACTTAAAAATCTGTTGGTACTTTTCAGACAAAGATAGAACAGATTCATTCAGTCTGCTCTGTCGTAAACAGTAGGTTGGTCTTTATTTTGTACTTATAGACCAACCTATTCAAGTACTCGTACGACAAAAAGATCTTTTCAGTCTACACTACCGTAAACAGGAGGTTGGTCTGTAATTTGTACTGAATTCAGGACGTCCAGAAGGCAAATGGCGGAACCACCCGGTCCAATTCAGTTAGTGCTCTTATTAATATCAGGAACCGATTGAATAGATGGAATTGTGTTCGTACATCGACCGTGAATACCAATTTTCAGAGATTGTGTACTAAATTCAGGATTTCGAGAAGGCAAGGGAACCATCCGGTCCAATGCAGGTGCTGTGAAGCCTATCAATATCGGGTAACAAATTAAGCTAATGGGATTGTATTAGTACTTCGAGCATGAATACACATGGTCATTTTCCAAGAATGCGGGAGATAATAGGATTTCTGAATTCAGTCTTTTTTATCTTCTTACAGGACACTGGCGATGGGATTTAGCCGTTTGTTGGATACGAAATCAAGCGGGTCAAAAAACGACCTTGCACAACCAGGCCGGCGGGTCAGTTACAGTCAATCATAGTTCAATGTCAGCACTTCAGCCCTTCTCGAGTTCACACCGCCAGTCACTACAGAATATGGATATATTTGTTAGTCGTTGTGTGTGTGTGTGTGTGTGTGTGTGTGTGTGTGTGTGTGTGTGTGTGTGTGGTTAGTTTATTGTTTTTGGGGATTGCCTCAGGGAAACTCGGGCTGCTATCCCCAGGGTTGGTTGCCATGTTGGCTGCTTGGCTGCTTCGTTGCGGATTGGTTGGTAAAGTTACAATAAAGAAGGACGCTTTTTGACACCACGCTGTCTCTAATACAAGGAACAATGTTCAAGTTCTTTGCTTCCTGAAGCCGGCGAAAATGCGGTACCCATTTGTATTGAATCAATAAAGACAAAGCCTCTTCCAGTCTGTGGCACTTACACCGGGTTAGCACGTGCTGCACTCAACAGCCCTCTTGTCCGCTGCACGCTTTTCACAGCCAATCGTTGTCATCGAACCGATTTGTATAGTACATGTAGTACACTATAATACCGGTACTAGTACTTCTACTCGCAAGAGCTTCTATTAAAGGGATACCCCCCCTCTCATACACACACCCCATACATGCGCACACAAATGGTCTCGAATCACCCCAAGGGTTTGTAATGGTGTCATCACACACCAGGAATACCTTAAAATCAGTGTTTCGAACTTTAATTATTCAAAATGTAAACTGTGTTTGGGTAATCGATATACTCTGCCTAAATGTGTTTTTGTTTTGTCCTGCTTTTTACATTTAGTCAAGTTTTTATTCTCCATCAAATCTGAATATAAAAATACATACATATGTCCTGTTTACTCTTAAAGTGTGATCACAGTTAACAAAAATAGATTAATTTGTACTACGATTAAAATTTAAGAAATCGATCCAAAACTGATTTCATCTTATTTTTTATCATTTCCTGATTCAAAAAACATATAGATATGATAATCATGTTGTATTCAAAACAAGCTCAGAAAGTTAAAAAAAAATATAGAAAAGCGCGCTTTCCTGCTTTGCGCAATACACTCTACCGCGCTATTCTGGCTGGTCAATTTCATGTCCCCCTATTTATATTGATTTAATCAATCAGCATAGTTACGGAGCTTTATCTAGTTTATCATTGTCTGTACGTCTACATTTAAGTTGGGACAAGAGAAGCCATTCACTTCGAAACATACCAAAATTCAACCGCTTGGCCGCTTCCTGCACAGAGTAGAAACCTTTTCAAATAAGTTGATTCAAAAATTGATATGGGCGTCTTTACTGAAGAAAAAAACCCTTAGTAAACAACCCACAAACGTCAACTCTACACAGACATCTGTGAGATTATTGGTAATTGGTATGTGTCACGTCGAGGTAGAAGAATGCTCTTATCACACGCTGAAGCCATCCTGAACTCAGGTCAAAATGAGTTACTTTCCTTCGGGTCTCATTTATCCCTGACAGGATGCCTTTGTTTTTCTTCTCTGGAGAGGAAATCGATTTTTTTAAAACATATTTAGAGCTTTTCGTAATGTGTTATTGATATAAGCAGATTCGCGATCGTCGATAATGATTTTTCATGGTGTTGTGTAATCCCCCCCCCCCCCCCCTCTTTTATGAATGTGTATTACTTTTAAGTCTGTATGCCTGTGCCCTTGACATCATCCAACCACTTCTCTCCCCTTTCATTCATTTCGTTGCGTCTGCTTTTTGTTGTCTTTTGTGTTCTTGTTTTTCCTGATGAAGCTTCCATAAGCGAACATTCGTATCGTCTTGTGTCGTCTTTGTATCCGGTGAGTACAGTAATCCTTTTTTTTTTTAATTTTTCAAAACTTTGTTCATCTTACCACACTGAGTCACTTCGTTGTTTAAATTTTAATTTTTAAATTACAAAGGAATTGATATATGTAAGACAGTTTCAAGCGAGCTATCTTTCGCGGGTGTATTTACTGTGCAAACAACTCTAAATATGGAAAAAGTGTCACGTGATAATCAACTTTGGCTACGAAGCAGACGACATTTTTTCTGTAACTAGTTGGGAGTGATGCAACAATCACGGTCTCCTTCCCACAGCAGTCTCAAAATTTCGACTTGTTTTGACCTTAGAACGATGTCTTTATCATAACTGTGAAGAACAGAACGGAGATCACTGTCGAAGTCGGCCATTCTACAATCACGTTCGTCTTTCGTGTTATCAGAAACATTAGCGAAAAACATATGGGAGACTCTGTTTTCTTGTTTTGATAGATTTCCCTTTAATGCGCGTAGTAATTATTCATCCTGTCAGAGAGACCACTGAGCGATAGCGTGGACCGATGATTATAAGAATGACGCTGAAGCCTGGACGGATATGTGGTGGTGTGCATGACCGCTTACCAGAGCAGGTCGGTACCTTTAAGGATGAAAGTCACTTGCCCACACCGTGTTTCTTATTGTCAAAGGTGGCATGCGGCGTGTTTAACACCGCTCCCCCAAACATGTCTTGTGTTCTGAGTTCGTTCTTCATTCGTATCTGCCCATGATCAGAATACCCCCCCCCCCCCCTCATCCGTTTCTGACCACCCATTGTCTGGTACACACTTTCCCTGCTACATCTCTTTGATCAAAATAAACCTTGTCTGTAGAGACCCCCTTCGGCTCTTTTCTTTAGCTCAGGTCGATATAACAGTTTGGTTTTTGTTGTTGCGAAAATCATTTAAAAGAGCATGAAAAACAGGAAGTCGTAACCAGAGTGAATTATTTCAAGATCTGCAGATTTGTTCACGTGTTCTTCCCTGAGAACATACTCATTCTGCTTTTGAAAAGCGCTGTAGGCGTGAGCGGCCTTAAGACTGCACTGACTGATGTTCTTTGATGTATGTGTGTGTGTGTGTGTGTGTGTGTGTGTGTGTGTGTGTGTGTGTATGTGTGAGTGTGTGTGTGTGTTTGTGTGTGCGTGTGTTTGTGTGTGTGTGTGTGTGGACAGTATATATCGTCAGTGGCCTTCGAAGACCTCGTAACTTACATTTTCCCGATTTTCGGATTTTTGCATGGTTCCGTCCCTTGATTTTTTTCCTATCATCTGTGAAAAGCTTGTAACTCTATCTATTTTGCAAAGGTCTTTTTCCCCTGATTTTAAAAACCTCGTATTGCCGTTGGGTGTTGAGACATTAGCGACATTAGCGGGAAAACCTCGTATTGTCTGTTTGAATCCCTGCGAGTCTGTTGAAAATCCTCGTAATTGTTCCTTAAATTCAAAACAAAAAAGTTCAAAACAAAAAAGTGAAAACCTCGTATCTACACGTTTTGATCTGGTGAAGAGGAATTTGATTTTTAAAACACTCATTATCTCAGAACTATGATTTTGAAGATACGAGGTCTTCGAAGGCCACTGACGATATGTAGCCTACTCTTGGAGTAGCAGCTGACCGAATGATCGGCTCTAAAGGTATAATTTTCCGTGTTGATTTTCAGTTTTAAATGTTGCCACATGCAGCACAACAATAACAATACTTAATGATTCCCTCACAGAAAATTAACTTAAAGCTCGATCACAATCACAATGTAAGCGGAACTCCTCCCCCCCCCCCCCCCCCCCCCCCCCGTGTACTGTTCACTTGAATATGTTCGATAAGCATGAATATTACTTAAATTCAATCAATACCATCTGAGTGTCTCGACACAACTCACCAATTTCACCAGCCTCGGTTCCTCATTGGCACTACCCGTATGATAGGAAGTACGCTCGAATCACTTCGCTCTACATTTTAAAGGTGCCCTTCCGCAAACCAAACACTTGTACGAGAGCATAACCATAGCGTGTTCAGCACACAAAGTGCACACATGTCGCCACTGTCAATAACCCGCAAAGCTGCCAAGTGGGAGTCACGTGCTTTCCGTATATTATAATCAGGTGATGAAGCACTGTCACGGCATTTCATTAACGGTCATCATCATCATCATCATCATCATCATCATCATCATCACTGATCATCATGATCATCACTGATCATCATCATGATCATCATCATTGTATCAGTCTCGATACTTTGACGAGAAAAGCGTAACGTCGGCGAGCCGAATAAGACAATCGCAGTAGGGATGTTGAAGTCAAAATATCAGACGGTATCCTCGGGGTATCATCAGAAACATGTCCTGTTGTGGCCACTGCTCCCTTTGAGGATGTTTAATCTCAATAGACGTTTTTGAAAAACAGCTCTGTCAGGAATTGTTTGCGGTGTGGTAGAGTAAGAGCCCCTTTTACGGGGACAAGCTTTTCAAAACGAGGTGAGCCGAGTATTGATATGCTGCCGATCAGCTTTAACCCGCGCTCGGGACGAACAACTACATCTCTGATGTGTATGTTATGCAGCGTGCGCTCAATAAGATACTCTTTTCTTTCGAAAATATGCACATCGGAGCCACGGCTTCGCCGCTGATTGCTTGGTGATCACTGAAAGTGTTCACTAAGCACGTCACGGTGTTTTCCTAATCTCACGTGACCTCAAACCAAACCCACGTGACATCGATCAAAACACGTTTTAGGCCGGCGATCACTGCGGGCCAGCGATCATTGCCGCAACAAATCGTGAACTCTGATGAACTCGTGAACGCTGATTTTCGAAAGAATGGGGTATCATATTGAGCGCACGCTGCATAACATGCACATCAGATCGCAGCCGGGGTTAAAGCCGATCAGCAGCGTGGGACTATAACTTGCTTCGCCTCGTTTTGAAAAGCTTGATCCCTTAAAAATAGACTCTTACTCTACCAGACCGTTTAAAATTCTGACAGAGTTATTTCCGAACATCGTCTAATTTATCGTCCACTTCCACATAATATATGACATCCAACAGATAAGTCAATTGCTCATTCGGAATCCTTACATATGACTCGAAAAGTGGGTCAGCCAAAAAGCCAGATGACACACGCTTGAACGCGGAGCTGTCTGCACGTGCTGTAGCTGCGTCATCTGTGACAGCCGTGTTCTGACTTTTGACAGACAGGTGAACCACAGAGGCGTGTATAAAAGTGCGAGGCAGAAACAGGTCAATCGAAGTATCATAACTCCATAACCATTTACTGTAGTAGTAGTAGTAGTAGTAGTAGTAGTAGTAGTAGTAGTAGTAGTAGTAGCAGTAACAAAGAATCTTTATTACAGTATTTACTACATGTACTACTACACCAGCTGTTGCATACTCAAAAAGGATATTACTCTTATTCAATAGAGAATTTGAAAAAAAGGACGTTTGTGACAATTTTCGTGAACTGTTCAACGATCTCAAGTATTTTGCCACGAATTTCCAGACTAAGTAGATACAGGGATCTAATATATAGGTCTATGGTAAATAGTTACGGGGTACGATATACTTCGATTAAACTGTCCTGACCACACACTTTGATACAAGCCCCTGTGGTTATAACTAGACCGTTTCTATCACCCGAAACACCCTTTTTATGACTTCCCCGTTTTTCTGACTTAGGTTTTTTCTTCTTCAAATGTTGTGTTCATCAGCTCTGTCAATGTTACTCCATGTATGACTCCTTCCTTTTCATAAACTGATGTTCTCGAGATTTGTGAAGGTCTGAAACGGGGAGTTCCACTGTATTTCAAACTCTCAGAATGCACTCGTGCATGGCGCTCGTCTAGGGATGGCATCTTCGGAATTTTCTCAACATGTTATGCTTTTTTTATTAAGCCAGTCGAAAAAAGGGCACTTTTCAACCATGTTTTATTAATTGAAACAATTGAAAAAAGGGAAAGTAAGTTATAAAGAACAGACACAGACATGGAAACGCTCTCCCTCTGTCACCCACACACACGAACACACACACACACACACACACACACACACACACGCACACACACACGCACACACACACACACACACACCCACACACGCACACACACACACACACACACGCACACACCCACACACACACACACGCACACACACAGAAGAATGAGGAACACGAAAGGCATGAAGTATCTACTATTCATTATTAAGTATTTAATATCAAAGAGTAACAGACAGCACCTTCCTCCATAGCAAGTACATTTTACAATAAATGCGTTGCATCACTTCAGGTAGAATTCTAGCCTTTGAATATTAAATGCACAGGTGTTTCTATATATATATATATGTGTGTGTGTGTGTGTGTGTGTGTGTGTGTGTGTGTGTGTGTGTGTGTGTGTGTGTGTGTGTGTGTGTGTGTGTGTGTGTGTGTGTGTGTGTGTGTGTGTGTGTGTGTGTGTGTGTGTGTGTGTGTGTGCACTTCAAGCATCCCAATGTTTTCTACTGAACTTCCTTTTGTTAAAAAGAGCATCTTTAATAACTGATATGTTGAACATTTGTAAAAGAAAAAAATGCAGTCATTAAGAATTTTCTGACTTTGAAAAGGAGACAGGAATGGAAAATAAGTGTGGTCCTTTGTTTTTCTTTTTCTTGTTGGACCTTAGCAAAGTCAGCATATAAACTACACCTAGGCATACCTGAGTACAAAGTAAAGCTTGATCGGATAACTAACAGTTACATTGTATATATATTACATGACACTGACCAAAACAGAAATGCCATGCATTTCAAATACACTGTTTTACAGGTCAGTTTAAACTTATGAGTTTCTTGTATGCAATGTGCACTAAACTTACAATGATACATGAAATAAAAAAAAGAATAGAAGACAGATGACATATATTTTACTTCCTTTCACAGGAAAAATATGAACACAAATGTCTTTCTTGTCCACTGGAATCACATATCAAAATGTAACCATAACTTAAATAGTGGAAGTAAAAGTCATATACTTTTCTCATGACATGTTTCCTTGCTTATTTAAGAAACAGACGTGTTCCAAAATCAACAAAAGTGTGTGAATATCCAATACAGTTCCTTGTTGCAAGGTAAGATAAGTGTGCAATAAGCATGTAATGCAATAGATTATCATTAGTGCAAGGGTACCAATGATGAAAACTTAATTACAAATGTTCGGAATGCACAAGTCTCCTTTATTATAACTTTTTGTCACTAAAGAAAGACTGCAATATTTTTGTTCTAACACTAGCAAATTTACCCATGCAAAGTTAGATTTTCTTAAATGGCACACATTGTCTTATTTTCTCACATTTAGTAGGAATTCTGACACACTACCCCTAAAAGTAAAATTCAAACTATTCCAAGTGAATCTTTATTATCAATCCAATGATATTACATGTCCTCTTCACTGAAAAAAAAGTAAAACATGTTTTCGTATTTATATTATGAAGAAAAACAAAGCAAAACAATGTGCATATATATATTATTTACAAGTGTAGGTAAGAGGTTTTGATTATCCAAGATTATCTGAATAGTACTATGCAAAGCGACCATACATTTCTTAAATGACCAATATCACACAACAATTTACCCTGTAAATTACAGCAAAGAGCACCATCAGAAAAATTGAGAATATCAAGAAGAAAAAAAAAAGAAAAATGTTTAAATCATTTATCTGCTGTCAAACAACACGGCAGTAGAAGCAGTTTTACTAATAGTATTAGTTTCCAGCATAACCAAAACTGACCACGATCAAAAGAACTGAGACCACACCTATAGTTAACCAGTAAAACATTGCAGGATCTGGTGAAAGAAAAGAAAAATGCTCTTTCAAATTAAGAATGGGGGTTGGTTTCAAGGGACAAAATCAGGATCCATGCAAAAATGGCATTACAACCACTGGTATGAAGTCTGCAGTTCTTTCTTTGTTCGAATGACAAACACTCTTTCATTCACGTCTTGAACTTGTTCTTGGATGGAGACAGCTTGAATTGAGAGTGACATTTTAACAGTTGAATAACTTAATACAGAAATAAGAGAATGAACCAGGAATAACCAATAAAGCTGTTGAATTAAGACAAAGCGCATGCATCTGTTTAGATATATTGAAGACAAAAACAACAATAATGCATAACTAGAAAAATGAAAATAATACAAAAGAATATAAATTTGTCAAGCATGCCAAATATTCAACCATCAATGAATATTCAGCACAATAATTACAACCAAGTTTTCTCTTTTAAACTACATGCCCTCAATGCACAAACTGCTCTATTTTTTGTTTTGTTTTTTGATTCGATATGATATCTGTTGTTTTTTGGGTCCAGCGGACCATATAGGCCAAATCAGGACCCCGTTTTGTTTTTTGCTCTACTTCAACCCAGTGTCCATACTCCTGACTTTCACTTGTAACAAATTTACTACTGCGTCTGCCTATTATACACATATATGTTAG
The DNA here is from genome assembly GCF_037325665.1 of Littorina saxatilis. Lineage (NCBI taxonomy): Eukaryota > Metazoa > Mollusca > Gastropoda > Littorinimorpha > Littorinidae > Littorina > Littorina saxatilis. The sequence goes on along the minus strand of NC_090245.1, from coordinate 21,964,971 downwards.
CCCAAAACAAGAGGGTATGGTCATTCATTGAAACCGTCAATGTCAATGGGTCATCTGTCTTTGGTCATTTCAATAAACAACCAGTGTAGAACTATAGTCAGTCAGAAAAACAATCTTTGACAACGCCATGTGGTCAAGAGCTAATGTCAGTCAGAGAAATGATCTTGTCAACGTCAGTTGGTCATTTCTATCTAAGTGAAGTGGTCACCTCAGAGAGACCACTTGTCATGAAAAAGCATAACAAATTTAAAAAATAAAATAAAAGGGGCAAAACATCACTGGGGTTCACCTCACAATGCAAGCTGAGGTTTTGCCTCTCTGATCCTCAAACATCAATGGTATATGTACATGTATTTGTTTGGGCAGAAAAGTGTTTCAGACTGAAATTGCAGGCACATCCATATCACAACGCAAGGAGTGTTTTGACTTCCATGGCATTTCTCTCTTGACACAGGCCAGAGGATCTCTGGTGTTCATCTCACAATGCAAGCGGTGGCTTTACTTGCGTGATGTTTGTCGTGTGACACGGTTGGCTGGCGACGATTTGCCGGGCGTGAAGCGTGACTGGGACTGGAGGGCGGGGGACTTGGTGGAGGGGGAGGAGGGGCCCAGCTTCTTCAGGGCAGGGCTGTCCGTCGTACCCTTTGGTGACGTGGGGATTTTCTGCACAAAGATGGATTCTGAAGTGAAATTATTTTAATATAATGTGAAAATAGATGTAGCCATTAACGTGTACATAAACTGTTACATTTAGACATAACATTAAAATCCTATGCATGCAAATACAGAGAAATACACTTATTTCATTATGAAACTGAACACGTTTCCATGTTGAACAGATGTAATACATGTACTTGTAAATTCAATAGAGGCACTTCACTAGAATGTGAAAACAAGAAGGGCAAAGCCCATACGACTCACATGCTTGACCTTGACCTTTACATGACCTTGACCTTCAGGGTCAAGGTCAAATAACTAAACCTAGCAATGACATCATACACTAAGAACTGCTTTACACATTTTTCCTACCAAAATACATGTGACCTTGACCCAAGGTCAAGGTCATCCAAGGTCATGCAACACAAAGCTGTTAATTCAAGACATAGGAAGTACAATGGTGCTTATTGGCTCTTTCTACCATGAGATATAGTCACTTTTAGTGGTTCACTACCTTATTTTGGTCACATTTCATAAGGGTCAAAGTGACCTTGACCTTGATCATATGTGACCAAATGTGTCTCATGATGAAAGCATAACATGTGCCCCACATAATTTTTAAGTTTGAAACAGTTATCTTCCATAGTTCAGGGTCAAGGTCACTTCAAAATATGGACAATCCAACTTTAAAGGACCCTTGCGACCTTGACCTTGAAGCAAGGTCAACCAAACTGGTGTCCAAAGATAGGGCTTACATTGCCCTGTATAGCATACATAGCTAAGGTTACCATTCTCGATAACTTCAGAAAAAAATGCGAAAATGTGAAAAATTGTCGTTTTTAAGACAACAATTACGGCCCCTGTGACCTTGAACTTGAAGTGAGGTCAAGTTGCCGCACATGTTTTTTGAGATCTTGTAACCATACACCATCAGGCCACATCAGGTGTTGATATACTTAATAGTGTCCAAGAAATATCCAACGTTAAAGTTTTCCGGACGGACGGACGACTCGGGTGAGTACATAGACTCACTTTTGCTTCGCATGTGAGTCAAAAAGCATTCCCCACACATGTTTTAAACCATATATTTCATTTTTAGGTTCAACCCAGGTCTTAACCCTCTCATTCTGATGTGAAACTCTTGCAACTAGACTAAGCCATTGACAGTAGCCATGTTTCTGTAAATAAGAGTGATTATACAAACCTCAAAATCTCCAGTTTCAATCTTGCGAGAAGCTGCACCCAGCTCCACAGAACGCACTCTTTGGCCGAAGGTGAGACTGCACACGGTCTCCGAAACGTTCTTCTCCACCGGGGCCACCTGCACGATCATCAGCGTCTTGCTGTCGCCTCCTGGTCAAGTGAAACAAACATCCCGTGATGTGACAGGTACAAGATATTCAGAAGACATTAGTTTATTCGAAAAAAACCCATGCATAGTTGAGTAACACACACAAGTATGCATGCATACACAAACACACACACGCCTGAGCGCACACAACCCCCTACCAAACAAAATAACAACCCCCTTGGACACAGGTAGACAAAGAGACAGCCAGACAGGCAAGCAGAAAGAGAAGATGAACAAAGCAGGCACACACCAACAGACAGAATTGCACACAAATATCAATTTCAAATGCAAAAATACTAACAACTTGAACATGTAACTTTAAGCCAGGGAAAAGCATCAACAGCTAAAGAACCTCAGCAACTCTGAGAATCTTAAACAAATGGGCCAGAGCGCTGTTTAGAGATCTAATAAACAAAGGGAAGTAAGCGCTCTAAATGGATTACCTCCCTTTGTTTATCAGATCTCTAAGCAACTCTGTTAACATTTCCACTGACCTAGAGAGTCCTGCAGAAGGTAGGTCAACTTGGAGTTGCGAAAAGGGATGTGGTTCTGCTTGACCCTCAAGGCATGGATGACGTCCCCGAGACAGGACAGCGATTTGTTGATGTTCTGGGCCTCTTTGAGGCGAGTGCCGTCCGCCCCCGACTTGCTGACGCGCTCCGACCCCGCCAGGTCCACCAGGTTCAGGCGACCTATCACATGAAAAGCAGAGATGAACAGTTATACAGTGGAACCTTCTTTTAAGACCCCCCAATTTAAGACTAACCCTTTTAAGATCTTACATTAGACCTTCTCTTGATAACCAGCTGTGTAAGTTTATCCCCATTTTAAGACTGCCTCCTTTTTTCAGACCTTATATTATTAAATGTGTGTAGGTCTTAAAGAGGGGTTCCACTGTACGGTCAAACTTGCCGTGGAGACCACCTCATGACCACATCAAAGGATCCCTGACGAGTTCTTTATTTATAATTCATATATCCATAGCCATCAACTGTCTTTAACGACCACCGTTGGTCGGTCCTTTGGGTGGTTGTTACAGACAGGTTGAAAAGGACAACAGCCAGCTTTATCCTTTAAAACAGACAGGTTGAAAAGGACAACAGCCAGCTTTATCCTTTAAAACAGACAGGTTGAAAAGGACAACAGCCAGCTTTATCCTTTAAAACAGACAGGTTGAAAAGGACAACAGCCAGCTTTATCCTTTAAAACAGACAGGTTGAAAAGGACAACAGCCAGCTTTATCCTTTAAAACAGACAGGTTGAAAAGGACAACAGCCAGCTTTATCCTTTAAAACAGGAAAAACAAAGAAGGTGCAGGCTAAAATATCTTCAGTTTTATGAGCAATACAGATAGCTGACCATATTCTTTCTAGTAGTAGATGACAGAAAAGTTCTTAGCATCCCGTGACTCTTACCTACCTCTCTCCCACCATCCTTTGCAAGCGGGCGTTTAATTGTGCCACACACACACAATTTTCAAAGGATCTTGCTTGGTTGGGAGTGGGCTATATATACATGCATGTTCAAAATCACACAGTTAACAACATAAAAGGTTATTCATAACAATGAGAGATTTGCAGGTAGTGAGCAGATCGGCATAACTTGACCAGTGCTAACCGAAAGATCGGGTGCTGGTGGTACGGTTGACGCCAGTGACAGTGACACACAGCAGGCAGTGAGAGCGAGAGGAATGCTCATTCATGTTGGTCGTGGCAGTCGCGCGGTTCTTCTTGCCCTCAGCAAACACCTGAAAAATAATTTGAAGTTTGATTAAAAAAATACAATGCTGGAATGATAGCTATTTTTCTCAGTGGCAGTGTAGATCTAAATGTTTTCTGTGGAATAATATCACAAGCCTTCTTCTTCTTTGACATTAATGTGTGCTTGTAAACTAAATAGGTGCTTACAACGTTTTACTCTCGATCTCACACACTGTTTCAAGAATGTTACCTGGTTGACGTCTCGCTGAGATGACACGGTGACAGTGACCAGCCCAGGTACATGGAAGCCACCCTCCCCCTTCATCTTCACATCCAGCTTGTTGCCGTTGTCGGCACTCAGCAGGTCTCTGTCAGACAAAATAAAGTTAGATTTTAACGAAATGATAACACAAGGGACATAACCATTTGAAACATACCCTCATATTGGAAAGACCACATCAAGTTTGCTCCCCTCCCAAGATTCTACCCATACACACACCTCTACACTGGGTGTTAGTAACAATTTCTAATTTCAAGAGATTCTATCCTCTACTCTTATTTTAATCCTGTTAACATTGAATGCTATGCACATGAGGCATGTTGTTACAAAATATTTACATTCACCAATCAATCGATCAACAATGTTTGTTTGTTTGTTTGTTTGCTTAACGCCCAGCCGACCACGAAGGGCCATATCAGGGCGGTGATCAACAATGTAAATGTGTGCTATCTGATCCTGGCAAGGGCACTTTAAAGGCACAGTAAGCCTCCCGTAAAACCATCACAGATACTGTCAGGCTTTTACACACAGTACAAACACCCTTCCACGTAAAGAGCGAGCAATTTTCAAAGAATTAATTTTTCAAAGAATTAATTTTTCGGATTGAGACCATCTCAATCGGACCCATCCTGAACTCAGGTCAAAAATGAGTTACTTCCCTTCAACTGTGCGTTTTGGCGCTAGACCTAACTTTTAAAATATAAATAATAAATTGACAGCTTGTTACACAAACATTCTTAAATCATAAAAGAATTATTTTTTCATCAAGACAAGATCAGTACAATTCGAAGTTTTGAAAGTTTAAAAAAAGAAAAGCCCGGAAGCAGGGTCACGCAAGGTCGTGGTTTTCATAGCAGACGACGGTTTATAGGCAGTCAAAAGCCATCGCTCGAGTTCTTATGAACTACATTAGTTTGTTTCGTGAAAAGTCAGAGGTACATAATAACGTGCTATTGCAGATAAGCTCACAGCGAGCCGCATTCAAATTACAAACTGACGACTGCATTGTGAAAAAGGGAAACTGGATCACACGGGTTCACGATGGCTCAGGGGTAAGATAAACCACGCAAACATAAATTCTTTGAAAATTGCTCGCTCTTTACGTAGGATGCACCTAGGATGTTCCCATTTGGTGAGCGTTCAAATGGAAGGGTGTTTGTACTGTGTGTAAAAGCCTGACAGTATCTGTGATGGTTTACGGGAGGCTTACTGTGCCTTTAACATCAAAAGACCCACCAGGTTTCTTTTTATCAATAAAAAAAAAGGGGACGGGGGATTAGATGGTGCCGGAGGGCTTATAATCCAACTTGTTAAAGTGTGAAAAAGCAGCGTCAAGTCTACTAAAAAAGCTGAAAAGGTCTTCTATATTTCAAGAGTGTAAAACAATACTGATACTATAAGTACCTTGTTCAATATGCTCTGTACCATTTGTGTGTACAACTCAAATTCAAAGAAAGAAAAGCTAACCTGATGGTTTCATTGTAGATCTCCAGCACACTGACGTCAATGGTGTAGTGCCAGTCATCTCCCCTGTCTGCCGTCTCCTGGAACAACTCGGCTAGCGCTCGCTGGTTGATTCCCTGGTCGCCTGATGGACCCTGCACAAATAAAATTACCAATTTATTACCATATTATCACAGAAATTGCTGGTCATGTTGGCATGAATTTCAACCAAAATTGATTCTTTCTAACGTTGGAATGAAGGATAAAATGTAAAGCAGAAAAATGTGTACAAGTACATCAAGTGACAAAACAAGGCAACTCAATTATAAAAGAAGAAAACGTTTCTTGTCACAAAGACAAAGTTTGCACATGGTTCATGTACCTAACTACTGCAAGGCAAAACATGAGGTTCTTTGGTCAGAGTGAAATAAAAGCAACCAACTAACTAAATAACTGTCCGAAAAACAATCAAATCTGCTGCACATTCATTTACTTTGACACAGACGAACCTATACACAAGAAACTGAGAGGGGGCAATGCTGCAAACAACAAGACAAATCACTACCTATACACATACCTCCATTGTGTAGGTTTTGCCAGATCCAGTTTGACCGTAAGCAAAGATGCAGACGTTGAAACCATCAATACAGCTTGTTACAAGGGCCGACACCTCATCAAACACCTGCAGAAAACATGTAGAACACTCAAAATGGAACCTATGCGGACAGTCTTTTCCTCCCTGACAATCTATGTTTTTTCTTTCTCAGATCTCAGCATGTGTACTTGACTTTCCTCAAAGAAATCTGGCTATGAAAGCTCTGAGTTGTTTTAAAAGGTATGACTTGGGGTATATAGGAACAAGGGGTGGGGGTTGAATAGTTGCAGTCTGGTATAATGGTATTTCAATTTTGTATGTTTCTATCCATTATATTCATAGTATTCTGATGCCTGCTCCTATCTTATCACATAAGTTGTATACATAGAGAATACTTCATGGCTTCCTATGTGATACAAAGTTTATACAAGTTTATTTTTAATTTTTAAAGTACATGTATTAAACTAAAAAAACACTAAACAAAATAGGAGATCCATTTGATACAGCAAATAAGGGTTAGGTTTAGGGTTACCCATGCCAACATCTCTGATACAAAAATTCATCCCCCTGCCACCGGCACGGTTGGCCTAGTGGTAAGGCGTCCGCCCCGTGATCGGGAGGTCGTGGGTTCGAACCCCGGCCGGGTCATACCTAAGACTTTAAAATTGGCAATCTAGTGGCTGCTCCGCCTGGCGTCTGGCATTATGGGGTTAGTGCTAGGACTGGTTGGTCCGGTGTCAGAATAATGTGACTGGGTGAGACATGAAGCCTGTGCTGCGACTTCTGTCTTGTGTGTGGCGCACGTTATATGTCAAAGCAGCACCGCCCTGATATGGCCCTTCGTGGTCGGCTGGGCGTTAAGCAAACAAACAAACAAACAAACAAACAAACAAATCCCCCTGCCAATCTCTCTCAGCTACCTGGCATTGCGTGCTGATGGGAGAAAAGACACGGTCAAAGTCGAAGGTCTGGATGCGCCCCTTGTTGCTGATGTAGACCAGACCATCGTCATCGGGGTCATAGGTCACCACCATGTCCGCCTGAGATCCTGTACCGTCTTCTTTGATTGGCGGTCGCACACGGCAGAAAACACGAATGTTACCTGCAAAAGACATTTCATGTATGTGAAAGGTCAAGAATCATTGTATTAAATTTCAGCTCATCCAGAATTAATTTTCAGCCTTTCACTGATCTCAGAATCAAAGTGTGACACAGGTCAAAATGACACATGCCTCATCGCAAGGACAGGTCCAAGAATCGTACTGCTAAATTTCAGTAAATAAAAAAAATGTCATCCTTACAATGTTAAAATGCTGAGATCAGAGTAAGAAATTCACAGGTCAAAAAGCAAAGGGTGATTATGAGGAACAGTAACAGAAAAAAGCACTGAAATCATGCAGATACTTCTCAGCCAAGAGTGATAAGTATTCTTGTTACTGTATTTGGATTCATAAACATGCAGATACAGTGGAACCCCCCTTTAAGACCCCTCAATTTAAGACTTGCTCCTTTTTAAGACCCTGTTTTCTCAGTCTTCTTGTTGATAACCTCTGTTAAATGACCCCCATTTTAAGACTCTCTCCTTTCTAAGACCTGATTGTCTAGGATTTTTAGAGGTCTTAAAAGGGGGTTCCACTGTAGTACATTTCTTACTTTTGTATACTGCATAGCACATTCACAGACCCTGTTCCAGCATTAAACACACACAATAACTAACAACCGTCCATACCTTTGAGCTCCACCAGCTCGTTGTGGTACTTTTTCCGTAGCTTCATCTCCTTGTGGTACTTGCGCACCAAGCTCTTGTTCTCCTCACCCACGTCCTTGACAGCACTCAGCATCTGTAAGGCACCATCAAGCAAAGGTCCATCACTCCCGCATGAGCATACTAGTACACCTAAGGCGCCATTTTCGAAAGTTTTCTGACGAATTGGACCTTTAACAGTTCAAGGGACAATTCCCACTCAAAACACAGCTGTTTTCAATTTGAGTAACTCAGCGCTCAAACGTTTATTTTAAGGTATTCCTGGTGTGTGTTACACAATTACAACCTCTAACCTGAACTGTATAGCTCTTGGGGCGATGAGAGACAGTTTTGTTTTAGCTAGGATATATCACTGTCACACACACAAAGAAAAGTCGGCAATGCATTCTTCTAGGTCAGATAAAGGCAAGAAAGAATGACAAAAAAATACAGAATGAAAACTGCATTGCTACAATTATTGACTCTCTGCAGGCCTGTAGGTCTCTGAGTTGTTGTGCTGTCTGGCGTCTCTGTGTTTGTTGCCGGTAATCTCAGCTCTTAAAATAATTCTGCCAGATTAGAGGAGACGTGCATTCTTCAGCAAAGCTAGTGCAACCGAGTGTCAGAACACAACAATCACCTTTGGAGGCAAAGCCCAGTCAAACAGGATCGAGAATTTTAGAGCTAATTTCTTAGCCCTATAAAAACTATTTTGGGTATGCCAAGGTTCCCATGAACATGCAAGGAGACAGCAGCAGCCAGACCCTATCACAAACAGGACTCTACAATTCACAGGTGTGAGTGACGTGGAAGAAACGTCAAGCTATAAATAGCTCGCGCTCTTCCACAGCCGACAACTGCAGAGTCTGCTGTGAAGGGTGACGCAGTAGTCTCCCTGTCACACTAGCATTGTGTTGATTTACCTTTTCCTGCGTCTCTCTCAAGGTGATGGCCACCATCTGCGGGAACTGCCGCGCCTGTCGGGACAGCAAGATGTAGGCCTGCTTCACGCCATCAAAGCTGGAAGCCAGGTAGGCCAGCTTCAGTTTCATCTGCTGATTGGTCACCTGAAGGTCGTACATTTTCTTCTCCATCTCGCGCCTGACATCTGCCACAGCCAGTTCCTTGCTGTTCCGTTCTTTTTCCGCCTCCTCTGTCAGACATTCTTGGAGCAGCTTCCTCTCCTCCGCTCCCTTCTCCAGCTGTCACAGCGAAAGAGAACTTAGATTATATTAGGGTTGCATCTTTTGGCTAAAGATAACTTGCTCTTGCTGTGCTGGATTTATGCTTTTTTCCTGCATCTAACAACCTTTCAAGGTGCGTTAACCAAATGACTAAACTTTGAATCACAGTAAGCCTCTTCACTTTAATTTCTTTTTTTTTTCCTTCTCTCTCTCTTTTCTAGTTTGTTTCTCTTTCAGAATGTGTGACTAAAAAAATGCTCAAATTCCAGTTTCATTGCAGAGAAGATGACCTGAAATGATTTCTATGTAAACAAAACCAACTGACTGTAAGGAGTACATCTGTATGTTTGCACATGGTATTACTACTGTTTTATTCCACTTTCATACATGCAGTTGTGAGTCTTCCTACAGCCCAAAATTAATCTGACAGTCGACTTCACGAAGTCTACCTCACTAAACTTTGGCACTGAATTGTTGGTAAAAAGACTTTGCGAAGTCTTCACAAAGTCACGGGCATGGGAATGGCTGAATAAAAAGTCAGCTGAAAACAGGAGAGGGACCCAAAAACAGGGGGGTTCGGGGGTCCTCCCCCTGAAAAAAAATGTTTAAAGATCAAAATCTACGCAATCTGAGGGGTATTTGGGACAAAGTTTAGCATTTAATTTCACATAAATATATGCAGGTGTTTTAGCTGCAACTTTAAGTTTTAAAAATTCTGAACAAAGGATTGCGCATACTTTATGACTTTCTTGCAAACATTCACTGACTGCTCTCACTCTCAATCATACTTGTCAAACCCACGAGGAAACATGTGATAGAATCCAGCTCATCTTTAACTTTCTCTTATTCCAGGTATTGAATCAAAGGGAATGAATAATACAATGATAAAAAAAACAAAAAAACACTTAAACAGACAAAAAAGTGACTGAATGATAAAAGTTATGTCTTCACGGCTAAGCCTTTATCCTTGTGTCTTTTCGTTAGTAGATGCTCGCTGAGGACAATGAAACCACGATTGCTCTACACAATTTCTCTGTCACAAAGGGTGCATCTTGCTTGACCGGGCGTGTCGACTTCTCGTATGTGTTCACCGATCCGCTCTTGCTTGTCACCAACTTTAACCAGGTTAACCACACCTTTTTCGTCATAATCCTGGCCGCGTCGAACAATATTCAATACCGAAGACATGAAGTTTTCTTTCAAATTGAACACAAGAGACGCGTCTTTGTCTCGGACAAGTAAACCACATGCAGCGGATGTTGCGCGAACGTCTGTTTCATATCACGTGGGACAGCCAAGACTACAAAAGCTATAGTCAACCGTCAGTTCCGGATAGTGGCTTGTGCCATTTGAAGACAATAATAAGAATAAAAACCTGATATTATACGATTTTTGAGTGAATTTTTTTTCCCCCGCTGAATTTTTGTCCCCCCCGCTGAAACTCCTCACGAAAACCGCTGAAATTAGCGGATCCGCGGACCATTCCCATGCCTGAGTCAACTTCAGGCTCAATTAAGGGCAGCTTTAGGTCTCTCACTTTCTTTAATCAATAATGAGTGGATCTAACTCCATACCTTGTCGTTGAGAAACTCTATCTGTTTCTGCATGTCTGCCACCATTTTGTCCCTATCGGCACAGTGTCGCTCCCAGTCCAACACCTTGTCTGTCAGCTCTCCCACCTGCTCCTTCAGACCCTCCGACTCTACCTCCACCTGTATGATCTTCGTTATCACCTGTAATTAAACCATCAGAGCATCACATTTACGAAATGCGATATGGACATGTCACAGATGTTAAATCTAAAACTGTTGTGCTACTTGTTGCATTGTTTAAAAGAATTTGGGTGCGCTGTATATGCTTTAAATGTTCACTCTGAAACCGAGTGTGATAAATGCTATACTGTTTCAGAGTTCAGGGTAAATGCTGAAAATGTGAATTAGATGTTGTTGCGCTGACTGCTACATAACTTATAACTAACACTTGTTACGCTATATATAATTATTGTAATTTTTCCAAGTGATCCAAAAGTCCTTCAGAAGGGTTTATAGCTTTACACATGTTATTTGACAGAACTTTAAACAAAAAAGCCACTTACACTTCACAAGCCTACTAGCCAACAAAAAACCCCAAAAGATCAACAATTCACACATTTGCCAAGACACAAACCAGCCACATTCTACCAGTAAACAAGAAACGGCTCTTCAGTTTGAGGACAAAAGGTTATTGTTAAAGGTGTGAGGGGGTTGTTCTCAAGCAACTCTTATAATTACTGTATTCTGTTCTAAGAGCTTACTCCTCTTTGTAATTTGAACTTCTAATCAAGTGCTAAGTGAATCATTACCTATCACAGTTTGAATGCACCAAACGTAAGCAAAAGAATCCCAAAATCCAAAGCAACAACTCACATCTGGGTCTTTGGCTTGCAGAGCTGTCCACTTGGCCTGGAGGTCTCTGAGTTGTTGCGCTGTCTGGCGTTTCTCTGTGTGGGCGCCGGTGATCTCAGCTCGCAGCGTCGATTCCTTCTCCTGCCAGTTGCTGTGGGAGCTCATCCTGCAAGGATTTAACACATCGTGTAAACACTGCCAGACGAGTTAATACTATAAGTTTAATTACTAAACTTTGACAAGGATGGCAGATATGAAAAACATGGGTGCATTGAGTAAATCATGAGCTGACGGGTTTGATCATCAAGTTGATGTAAACATTTGGTCAGCACATGCTTTCTTGTGACACAGTTTTAGTACAGTGGTACCTGCTATGTGTGGCCCCTCCGATGAGAGGACACCTCCCTTAAAGGACACATCCTGGGGTCCCTTTGTCTATTATCTCTACAAAAATATACCTGTCATGACAGGCCGCCTGCAAGGTTGGGACACGTTGAGCTTGTCTCAAGGGTGTCTTTGCATCGCAGGTACTACTGTAGGACTTAATCCTCTACAATCTACTGATGAACTGACACATTTGTCTGTTCCACCTTATTGATGTTATTGGGAAAGATGGCTTCTATTTTTTTCTTTGTTGTATTTTCTTAGTCCCTGGTCTGTTATATGTTTGGGACAAACAGCTTTCTTTCCATGGTTTCTCTCAAAGAGAAAAACTCAGTAAATTTGGGGAACTCCTGACATGCAACCACTTGCAGATTACCCAACCATTCCTTGATGGAAAGTTCAACTGAAAGTCAAATGAAGTTAAATGAACGTAATTTCTACCCAAAGTAAATTGACAGCGAATATACTGACAACTGAAGTCAAATAAAGGCAAATTCACAAAAAAGGGATGAATTTTGAACTGACTTGTTGTGTGCCTGTGCCAGCTGCGCCCTGAGGTGGGCCTCCTGTTCCCCCCAGTACTCTTCTTTCTGCTGCATGCAAGCTTCCGCCTCCTGCAGTTGGTGGTGCAGCTGCTCGCTCTCATCCTCCAGTTTCTGCACGAAAAAATAAAACATTTTGTAAAACTAACTCTTGGACACCACATTTGCTTTGCTGATACTCAGCAAACTTTATCATCCCAAAATACATGTACATGTAGTTGCAAGTCCATTTCATATCGTCCAAACGAACACAAACTTTCACTACCATGTCATAGAGTTTATCTCACCCTTACCCAAAGCTGTTCAGTCTGAAAACTGTTGCTGACATCGGGGCTGAGTGTTAAGAAGAAGTGAAGGTTAAGCACTTCAAACTTCTCAGCCTAACACCTTATCAATCAATCTATCTTCATCTTACCCTGAACTATTCAGCCAGAAACCTGTAGCTGACATTGGGGCTGAATGACACATGTAAGAAGAAGTGAAGGCAAAGGACTTCATACTTCTCAGCCTAACACCTTATCTATCAATCTATCTTCATCTTACCCTGAACTATTCAGCCTGGCAGCTGTAGCCGACATTGGGGCTGAGTGCTAAGAAGAAGTGAAGGCTAAGCACGTCATACTTCGCAGCCTAACACCTTATCCATCAATCTATCTTCCTCTCACCCTGAACTATTCAACATGAAAGCTGTATCTGACGTTACAGTTGAGGTGAAGTCCGAGCATTTCTTACCACTTATCCTAGCTTTATCTATCTATTCATTTTTTTTAATTATTAACACCTTACTCGTCCATCTATCTTCCCCTCACCCTGAAATCTTCGGCCTGAAAGCTGTAGCTGGCGCTGGGTTTGCGTGTGTAGAAGCGGTGAAGGCTGGAAACCTCAGCTGCCAGACGGTCGTTCTCGGCTTGAACCTTCTCCAACTGTTTCTCCGTGTCTGTGCTGCAGCTGCCTGTTTTTGTGTCGTGGATACCCTGTAACATGTCACAGAAAAAAATAAACATTCATGGTCAGCTTTGTGTGCTTTGCATCTTAACTGTATAAGTATTTGCATTTGATTCAGAGTGGGCAAACCAGTGGATTGTGTGAACACAGACACATTGAAAGTACTTCTTTTTTTAATCTTTTTTTTATGCAGTCCTCCAATCCTGCACTGACCCCCCCAAAACACTCAAAAAACACCCACAACAGCAACAAAACACATATCAAACTGGTGTGATTTTTCATACCTGTATGGGACTCCAGTGATGGCGCTAATATTTTTCAAACCGGTACGCAAACTTTTCTGATGCAAACAGTCCAGAAAAAACCTGGTAGGCTGGTCATTAGAACCAGTTAGAGTCCAACTCAGAGTACTAGTTTTGTTGTTTTACCAGCGAAAAAACCTGGTAGTTCTAAAAATCAACCAGTAGGTCACACATGCAGCCAATTTTGTTCCGGTCTTTTCTCATTTCAACCGGTAAAATACCGGTAATTACCGGTAAACGCCAATACTGGACTCTATACTCCAGCCTTTTCACAACGTACTGCATACCTGTTCAATGTTTTTCTTGGTGCCCCCATGGTGGGAGGAGAACTTTTCTCTCTCTGCCAGAGATCGTTGCAGTGCTGCTATCTTCTGTGAATGTTCTGCTTCACATACATCAAGCTGTGCCTGTAGACACACCGTTACGTAGAATCAATTAAGTCTAATGAGTTTTGTTGTCTTCAGTACCAAGACTAGCTTAGTTTTGATTTAAACAAAGAGAGGACATAACAGTAACCAGGTTTGGTACGTTCAGCGACAATCTGCCTTCTTCAGGATGGTATGATGAAAGTCAATTAACTTAGTTTCCTTCTTCTTCAACAATCAATCAATGACGCTTATATCGCGCATATTCCGTGGGTACAGTTCTAGGCGCTCTGCAGTGATGCCGTGTGAGATGAAATTTTATACGGCCAGTAATTGCAGCCATTTCGGCGCATATTTACCTTTCACGGCCTATTATTCCAAGTCACACGGGTATAGGTAGACAATTATTAACTGTGCCTAAGCAATTTTGCCAGGAAAGACCCTTTTGTCAATCGTGGGATCTTTAACGTGCACACCCAATGTAGTGTACACGGGGGGGGGGGAGTTCGGACACCGAAGAGAGTCTGCACACAAAGTTGACTCTGAAATAAATTTCCGCCGAACCTGGGATCGAACTCACGCTGACAGCGGCCAACTGAATACAAATCCAGCGCGCTACCAACTGAGCTATATCCCCTTCAACATTCAATCGCAAAATCATTTCATAAAGTGAAACCTCCTTCTTGAAGAAGACCCTGTTTTTTCACAGATATTTATACAGTATCATAAAGTCTGTAAATATACCTCTATTCTAAGACTCCCTCTCTTTTAATGTCTGATTTAAAAAAATATTTTTAGCGTGCCATTGTACCCTGAATCTGTGACGTCACATTCTCTTTC